>NW_017672989.1:147232-150033 GCF_001879085.1 Nicotiana attenuata
TATATATATATATAAAAGTCCATCCAGTTGCATTTGGACCCCTTCGAATGGACTTGGACCAGGCCCAAATCTTCTAGTGGGCCTCAACTTCTTGCCAACACCAGTAACTTGCTCTAATTTTCTGCAGCTAACTCCTCACTTCTTCAGAGTTCCCCGCGACGGAATCACAATTTATCTTCGTCTGTTCCTCTCTCTCTCTCTCTAGGTATTTTTCTCTCTCGATATATAATTAGACTAAATCCTTATTATCTTTTGCATTTGGCTATGATTTTAAATGGTTTAATACAAATTATAGTGAGTTTTGCTGTGTTTGCTTCATTTCTTAAACAAACTCTCAGCTTATCAGTTATTTTTGAGTTCTTATAATTTGCTATAGTTGTGATTAGGGGTGTCAATGGTTCGGTTCGGCCGGTTATTTTATAAAATTTGTACCTTACCAATTTTTCGGTTATTCTATTGTATATAACCAAAATTAGACTTTTCGAAACCGTCCCAATCATGTCGGTTTCACTTCGGTATCGGTACGGTTCGGTTAATTTTCGGTATTTTTTTTAAATGTCATGTAAAGTTCATCAGAAGAAATAGAATGCAATAACATACGTTCTTTTATAGGACTTAGCAAAACTCTATAGATATTTTTACTGTTTAAAGGGTGATGAATTTAAAAAAACATGAAAGATGACTAGAGTATCCATCAACTATTTGACAGCAACGTAAAAGAAACCAAGTAAAAGCAAAGAAAATATAAATCACACGAGTGGAAAGATATTAAACAAGCCGGGACTCAAGAATTAAGTCTATATTAAATATTCAAAAAGATAAATCTAAATTACATGAGAGGAAATATATTCAATACATTGCAGTTTGCTACTCATAGTCGCTAGAATACTTTGTGTCTCGCTAACAAAGATACTTGAAATAACTTAGTTTAAGTATAAGTAGCATAATAGGCTTTAGGAATTAGTATTTTGAGTTTATTACTTGTTGGCTTGTAACAGTTTTCATAATTTCAAGGCCCAATAAAAAATTTAATGCTTTATTAGTTTTAAAGTTACTCTATAAATATATTTTTCACATGTAAAATTTATTCGGTACGGTTCGGTATTTTTCGATTTATTTTATAAAATAAAAAACCTACCCTAATTATCGGTGCGGTTATAGATTTATATAAAAACCTACGGTTTCTTTAAAAGAAACCTAAAAATCGGTTCGGTGCGGTACGGTTCGGTCGGTTTAGTCGGTTTTCAAATATCCATTAACACCCCTAGCTGTGATGGTGTGTTAATTTGATGTAAAAATCATAGTTCTGAAATTTTAAATGACTAATTACAAAAAGCTTTGATGACTAATTACACGCCTTAATTAATTGTTTAATGATAAGCTTTTTGTTTTTTTTGGTTTTCCCTGTTTTGAGAGCTGATTGTGTGTTGGTTTAAAATTGAACTGATCTCTAATTATATTTTTATGTGTTACTGTGATTTTCCTTGCTAGTACTGGATTTCTATTTCTATTTCCTCTATAGAAGACCAAAAATTTGATTAAGTTTTAGCTAATTGTAAAAATTACGGTAAAATTACTGAAATCCATTTTTTTTCCTTAGTGAAGTTAGTTTGTGAAGGGGAGCATTGGCGTAACTGGTAAAGTTGTTGCCATGTGACCAGGAGGTCAGGGGTTCAAGCCGTGGAAACAGCCTCTTGCAGAAATGCAGGGTAATACTGCATACAATAGACCCTTGTGGTCCAGCTCTTCCCGGACCCTACGCATAGCGGGAGCTTAGTGCACCGGGCGGTCCTTTAGTGAAGTTAGTTTGTAATGCAGTTGAAAATATGAATTCTAAAAGAACTTATATGTAAAGTATGGTGGAGGATTTGACACGGGTGCGGTGGAACTTAGGAGGATCCGAGCAACGTAGCCTATAACGACCATTAGTGTTGAAAAAATCAGAAATTAGATTTTACCTTGTAGGTTGCTGATGATAACATGGAGATAGTTAAACTGCAAGAATACTCTGTCCTCCTTAACAGATCTTCCTAACGTTACCAAAAATGTTACTCATTCTTTTCTCCGGCAAATTTTCGTCTTGTTAATATTGATTCTTTTATCATAGTCTTAATCCATATTAATATTATGTTTTTCTTGAATGATTTGTAAGACTGCTTTTATGCCAATAAACTTGCAGTAATATGAGCTATCTAATGTTGATATGTCCTGCATTAAACAAAAGTATCCTTAGTAAATCATCTTACTGCTTTCTGCATGTGAACAACTACATCTGCGAATTAACGAGATATTTCCTCCGTGCAGTTCAGCTGATAATTAAAGGATATCGTGGAAATGGCAACCTATATGTGGAGGAAATATGCAGATTATGTGTACACAAAGTGGGAGAAGACAATTCTATGGGATATGGTCGAACCATTTAGGAGACCAAAATCATTTACACCTCTTGTCACAATCTATGTTTGTGCATTTTATACTGGAGTTATTGGGGCAGCCATCACTGAGCAACTCTACAAGGTATAGTATCTTTAGATCCTTAATTTTGTAGCATTAAATGCTTGGAATTTCCTTTAGACAGATTTGAAATTGCAGCTTTGTGAAGTTAGTTTAAGAAGTTAAGAGCACCACTGTTGGAGTAGCATAGGCAGGGTTATAACCTATGTTGCTCGGACTCTCCGAAAATGTCGTCGGGTGCGTGTCGGATACTCCAAAAGTAGTGTATTTTTGGAGAATCCAACACGGGTGCGGCAACATTTTTGAGAGTCCGCACAACATAGGTTATAACCCCCCCCCCCCCCCCC
>NW_017672989.1:150053-156590 GCF_001879085.1 Nicotiana attenuata
ACAGTATACCCCCCACCCCCCCCCCACCCCCACCCACACACACACACACCAAGTATTGACTGGGAATGCATAGAATTTTCTTAAACTGATCATGTTGACTTACTTCACTTTACTACTTTGTTTAGAAGAGGTCGTTGGTACAAAGTACAAACTAAAATGATTAATCATATTTACTTGAAATTTCTGAATAGTGAGTGGAACTCATTTTCTGTTAAAGAATTAACATACCACGAGTGGAACTCCTTTTTCTTATTAGTAAATGATGTGTGGAACTTCAATTCTTTGAATTTGCATTAAAATGAGTTTGGAACAAAAGTTAGGAGTTTGATGTGTAAGAACTCATCACTGAACAAAGTTTCAGTTATTAGTTTAGTTTTTTCAAATGTGCAAATCAAGTGAGCCACTCCATTGTTTAACCTATGTGTACAATGGGTCGGAACCAGTATATAGTTTGACCTGGCTGTCTGAAAGGATTTATGCATTCAAGTAGGAGAATCATCTGAATTTGTCTTATTTAGTCATTGCTCCATTCTTTTGCTTCTTCTCCTTTATATAATTCTTAATGTTTCATTATTTATCTGCTTTATGGAATAAGTTATCTTTCCCTCTAGCTATAGCCTTTTTCTTGAAATGTTTTGTATGAGTCATTGCCATTTGAGAAGATAAGTAGCCTACTCATGTTCTGTATCGTATGAGCTATATAGAAGTACTCATTTGTTCAAAGTAGATGACTTTCCCTCATGTGTTAAGAATCAGATTTTCTTTTTCAGCCTTTAGTTTACTGTTTTGTTCTATATTCTTGTCTTAATGTAAGAGCTTTTTCCCCCTAATAACAGGAAAAATACTGGGAAGAACACCCTGGGCAAGAAGTGCCTCTAATGAAGCCAATGTTTTATGGCGGCCCTTGGAGAGTAATGAGAGGTGATGTTCCTCCTATGGGAAAGTTCAATCTCTGAGCAGCAGTCAGTTGATAGTTATAAGGTATCTAATCTAAAGCTCTATGAAAAGGAAAAGTAGCGAGATATGTTGTAGGTGCACACGAGTTCAAAATTCTATCTGTGAACCAAGTTTAGTATATACGTAGAGAAGGGTAGAGGGGCATACCCATTATCCACTGAAAAGGGAAAGATACCACTTTCTTTGCATTTATCGTGTGTTTATATTTGACCTATCCTCACTTGTAAAGATTTTAATCTAGTTGTTTACTATGTTGTCGGGCATTTTTCTGATCCTAGCTGGGTTGTTTAGGGCTAGTCTGGTAGTATCTTGTCGTTGTTCCTGCTAGTATTACGGCTACTTCTTACTATCTTCTGCTTCAGTTTTCTAGTAGCTTGTCGTGGTTATTGCTTGTTGCTATTGCTAAGTGCTATTGCTTTCCTCCATCTATTTTTCTAGTTCTTACATTGTTGTTATCATTTTTCTGGCTATTGTTGTTGATATTTGATTGTTTTTATTTATCCTCTCGAGCCGAGGATCTTTCGGAAATAACCTTTCTACCTCCTCAGGTAGGAGGAGTAAGATCTGTGTACACACTACTTTCCCCAGATCTTACTTGTGGGATTTTACTGGGTTTGTCACTTTGTTGTTGTTACTATATTGTCTCTGAGATAGATGGGTTATGAAAAGTAATGAGAAGTGACTTGAGCAGCATTTGCGCTACAGTTACACTACTGCAAACTACTCTAAGAGAAGTAGTTATATTAGAAACCATATAACAATTAACAACTTAAGCGTTACTGCTGTCTATATAGGTTTCTAATGTTTACTAATCTATTTTGGTCCTTCCCCATCTTTTACTTCCCCTTGTCTTTCTTCTTATTTTAAATTGGTGATATTCTTTTCAAGAGAAATTTCATTACATTTCTAGTTTTTTATTTGTGTTTTTATAAAATATCAAAGCAAATGATTTAACACGGCTGAATTTCCCAGAATGTATAAAGTTTGATATCCATAAAAAACCAAAAACATAAAGTTCAAACAAAACGTAGGATAATTTATTGGCATTTTTTCCATCGATATCTGGAAACTTTGTCCTAAGGACATATAGTACTTTTTTGGAGTGCTTTCTCTTTACAATTGTTGTTGCAGATTACTGAAATGACCTTGCACCCAAGGTTTATGCCTTAGTGGTCCATGAAGTGGGTTGAGAGCCGGGTTCAAATTTCAGCGAAAGGAAAAAAAATTAGGTGATTTCTTTTCATATGTTCAGGCCTTACTGGATTGAGTTACTTAGTACTTGTGTTAGTAGGAGCTAGGAAGTGTCCCCTAAAATTAATTTAGGTGCGTGTAAGCTAAAGGGGATACCACAATTATCAAAAGAGATTATTGAAATGGCCGAACCACAGAAGGACAACTCTTAACAAATTTAATAAAGCACCCCAGCACACTGAACTCGACATATCAATTAGGTTGGGCTGGGTTAGAACTTAGACCCCAGCCCGTCTTCAGCCCATGGGTTCCAGGGACAAGTCGGAGCGGGCTCAACTTAAGGAGCCCAGTTGGGAGTTTGGCCACTTTGACATTTGGAGTGCTTGTCACATGCAATGACCCATTAAGTGAAGGAAAAATGACATTGTATAGCTACTTTCAAAATAATAACCGAAAAAATGTATTTTTTTTTATATATTTATATTTCTGTATGTTATATACAAAAAATATATATTTTATATGCTTTTGCGGCTATCCAGTGTAAATAGTTTCGGCCACGAGTTAAAAAGTGATATTTGCCCCTAAGTATATTTGTTGGGCCGGGCCAAGTTCAGGTTTAGTTGGTAAAAATTGCACGGGGCGCCCTATTTTGGCGCCCCTTTTTTAACCTATAGCCCCTTTGTTTTTCTGTTTGCACCTGTACCCGTTTTTTTTTGTTAAAAGCCTTTTAAAAAGACTATTTTGCCTTCTTTATTAAAAGACTATTTTCTGTCCAAGTATACGCTAGTCCTATACTGTTTCTGTCTCTCTCTCTCTCTCTCTCTCCCGTTATTCGCGTTTTTGATTTGTTCTTCTCTGAAATCAAACGGTTTTCGTCGTTGTTTTTGATTTTTCAACTGTTTGTTCCCCAATAACATTACGATTTAATCACAGGTACATTGCATTAACTTTCTGAGTTTTATTTTAGTATTACTTTTTACGATTTAATTTCTGGTTTTGGGTTTTGATAGTCATGTATTTATGATAAATAGTTTCTTACGGTTTAGTTTGATAAGTGCATTAGTTTTACTTTTATGATTGTATTTTTAGGTTTTTTGAACGTGTGTTTGTTTCATGTTTCTTAGGGTTGATGAAAATTCTATAAATTCTTCAGTGATTTTTGGAGACGTCGAAATTTGTAAAATTTTTGAGAGTTAAATAGATGATACTATTAAAGTGTGAAGTTTATAATACTTCAATGATACCTTAGATAGGAGCTGAAGTTTTGTTTCATGTTTTGTGTTTTTTTGTTATATTTTTTATGAACTTCAACATTATTTTTGGATTTGAATTGTGTTTTGTTTTTTTGTAAAAACTACAGCATTTTTTTGCTGAATGTTTTGTTTTGTAACTGGTGAACTTCAGCTCTAGAGCTGAAGTTTTTGTTTGTAACTGGCGAACTTCACCTGTAGAGCTGAAGTTTTTGTTTTTGTAACTGCTGTGAACTTCAGCTCTTTGTAACGACCCGACCGGTCGTTTTGAGCTCCAGCGCGCCGTTCAGCAGTTTGAAGCCATGAGCAGCTTCAATTCAGGCATTATGACTTGTACGCGTGGTCGGTATTGAATATCGGCAAGTTCGGAGTAGACTTGTAGAGGAAATTCTCATTTCGGAAGCTTTAAGTGAAAGAATTGACTAGGATGGGATTTCAGAGTAAACGACATCGGAATCGGGATCTGAAGGTTCCAGTAGGTTCGTATGATGATTTCGGACTTGGGCGTATGCCCGGATCGGGTTTTGGATGACCCGGGAGCGTTTTGGCGCCTATTGTGGAAGTTAGCATTTTGGAAGAAATTTCATAAGTTTGGGTTGAAGTGCATTTCAGTGTTATCGATGTCCGTTTGGGATTTCGAGTCTGGGAGTAACTCCGTATGGTAATTCTGGAGTTGGGAGCGCGATCGGAAGTGAATTCGGAGGTCCGTGGTTCGTTTTGGAGTCATTTCGCTAAAGATAGAAATTTGAAGGTTTTTGAGAAATTTGATCGGAAGTGGACTTTTTGATATCAGGATCGGAATCCGATTCCGAAAGTTGGAGTGGGACCGTAATGTCGAATATGACTTGTGTGCAAAATTTGAAGTCAATCGGACGTGATTTGAAAGGTTTATACATCGAAAGTAGAAGTTTGAAATTCCAAACTTCATAAAGCTTGGATTGGAGGTCGATTCGTGGTTTTAGCGTTGTTTGGTATGATTTGAGGCCTCGAGCAAGTCCGTAATGTATTTTGGGACTAGTTGGTATGATTGGTTGGGGTCCCGGGGGCCTCGGGAGGATTCCGGGTGGTTAACGGATCAAAAATGGAATTTTGGAGGAGCCGAAGTTGCTGGTGTAACCGCACCTGCGAAAATAGGGTCGCAGGTGCGGAGCCGCAGAAGCGGCCTTCGTGCCGCAGAAGCGGAAATGGGCGGCTAGGCATGGTAACGCAGATGCGGTCATTTTGCCGCAGATGCGGGACCGCACCTGCGGAAGGAGAAGCGCAGAAGCGGGCTGGGGAAACTGGAGGAAGATCGCAGAAGCGGTATTGGACCGCACCTGCGGAACCGCAGAAGCGGTCGAGTGAACGCAGGTGCGGAAAATGCTGGAGGTAGTGGGTGTTTTAAAAATCGGGATTTGGCCATTTTCTCTCATATTTTCTTGGCTTGAGCGATTCTTGGAGGGTCTTCAAGAGGGGATTTTCATCATTAACGATAAGGTAAGCTTATCCCATCCATCTTGAGTTAAATATATCGAATATGTATGGATTTTAGCATGTAAATTGGTAGAAATTTGGGGGTTTGAGGAAAACCTAGAAAATTGATATTCTTGGAATTTGACCACAATTTTGGGTATGAAATTGAGAGTAAATTATATATTTGAGTTCGTGGAGTTATGGGTAAGCTTAATCTTCGAAAATTTTCGGAATCCGGGCACGTGGGCCCGAGGGCGTTTTTGTCAACTTTTCGATCGGGGTTAGGAATTGTTATAAATTGGATTGTAATGTGTAATTGAGCACATATTAATGGATTTGCATAATTATTGGCTAGTTTGGAGCGTTGTGCATCAATTTGAGTCTTCGGAAGGGCGTGGAAGGCCGGTTATGGATCTCCGGAGCGAGGTGAGTCTCCTTTCTAACCTTATAAGAGGGAATTGTCCCCATAGGTGAAATAACTGATTATGTGCTCCTATTTGTGGGGGCTACGTACGCACGAGGTGACGAGAGTCCGTGTGTAGCTACTAATATGTGTAAGTCCGGGTAGTCTAGGACCCAAAAGCATGCTATACTTAGAATATTTGTGATCTTATTGGCAGTTGAATTTCTTAAATCCTATCGAATTGGTAAATGAATTTCTAAGAGGATTAAACTTCATTTTCTTAATTTATTAAAAGACAATTGGCTTTAATTTGGATAAATGTTCCCCGATAAATTCTTAATTTGCTATTTGAGCATGTATTTCTATGTGTACCTGCGTCGCATGTATGATACGCGAGCAGGGTGATTGTCTGTTTAATTTTGACCGTGTCGCATATATGATTCGCGAGCGGGGTAATAGATGCATCTATGGTTCGTGCCGCTCGACCCTCGGCAGTGCACATTTTACATTTATGTTGGATCGGGCCGTACGACCTCGGCATGAGTTGCGCATGTTTGAATTTCTTTCCTTGAGATTTGTTGATATTGCCATCTGCTCTTCCAGACTTGAGATAAATGTTAATTTATGGATTATGAATCCGGAGACTTTTAATAAAAAGGAACTTTTACCTGTTTAGTAATTCATTTGAATCTACCGCTGTCCTTAATAAATTCGTGAGTCATCGTTTTAATAATATTATTATTTGACCATTAGTAAGTGTCGAAGTTGCCATCTCGTCTCTACTTCTTCGAGATTAGGCGGGATACTTACTGAGTACACATTGTTTTCGTACTCATGCTACACTTGCTGTGCATTTTGTTGCACAGGTACAGGTATTTCTATTGGCCCGCTGGGCGTAGCAGCACGGGCGACCCGGAGACTAGGTGAGCTGTATTTCCTCGAGGCGACCCGCAGCTAGTATAGTCTCTCTCTCTCAGAATTGTATTTACTTCCTGTCCAATTGTGTTCCGGACTGCTGTTGTACTTTATTCAAATTCTTAAAAATTGCTCATGCACTTGTGACACCGGGTTCTGGGATGATTATGGGGTATTTTGTATTGATCTCTTGACTTTCGTATTTAATTTGAAATGAGTATCTTTTACTAATAAAATTGAAGGAAAATAAGAGTTTTCACAATTATTTAACTAAGAATTTAGTTAAGTATTTATGGTTGTCTTGCCTGACAACGGTGTCCGGCGCCATCACGACCTGTCACGACCCAAAATCCACTATGGGTCGTGATG
>NW_017672990.1:0-17769 GCF_001879085.1 Nicotiana attenuata
AAATATAAGCGTATTAGGTAATATTATATCGAATATGGCTTATATATATGTAATATATATACTTACGCTGTACTATGCACTAAGTATAAGCGTATTAGGTAATATTATATCGAAAATGGCTTATATATATGTAATATATATATACTTACGATGTACTATGCACTAAGTATAAGCGTATTAGGTAATATTATATCGAATATGGCTTATATATATATGTAATATATATACTTACGCTGTACTATGCACTAAGTATAAGCGTATTAGGTAATATTATATCGAATGTAGCTTATGTATATGTAATATATATACTTACGCTGTACTATGCACTAAGTATAAGCGTATTAGGTAATATTATATCGAATATGACTTATATATATGTAATATATATACTTAGGTTGTACTATGCACTAAGTATAAGGGTGTTAGGTAATATTATATCGAATATGGCTTATATATATGTAATATATATACTTACGCTGTACTATGCACTAAGTAAAAGCGTATTAGGTAATATTATATCGAATATGGATTATATAATATGTAATATATATATATATATATATATATATATATAATAGTTGGTTGATATATATTTATTTCTCATTCTTCATTTATTGTTGGTGGTTGCAAACATTAACAAGTGCCATTAAACTCTTTCTTTACTTGGAAAAGTGAGTTAGAGTTTGGTAGAAGTAAATATCAAAGACTCAAGGCTTTAAACCTTGTTTAATAGCACCACTTAGGAATAAGTGGGTTTTATTTGGCATAAATTTATTGCTTTTAATTGCAACTCTTTTATATTTGGAAAAATCATAAAGAGGAAATACTACCCAACTATTGAAAAATATTGGGCAGTCATTTAGAAATCATTTGCATATCTAGAGGACCTTCCATTAGAAATATATCATATTAACACCGATAGCATTACATTCCATTGACGGGGACACAACCTTGGTTTCTTTAATCAAATTATTTACATTCTCATATCACAATTTGGCATCTCGTTAATTCTCAACTATATCATTCTCTTGTTACGTTAACCGAATAGAATTACGACTTAAGTCAAGTTACATACTACTCAAGTAAACTTTTAACACCATATTCCCTGTGGGATTCGACCCCAACCTTGTTGGGTTATTATATTTGACATCGACCGCCTTACACTATTTAATTAAAGTGTAATTTGAGCGTATCAGACATCTATGTGAAGTTGAAGGAAAAGTACTTCAAATGTCACAATAAGTATCGGGAACTCCGGTGCCGGCTCCGCGAAAGCGGCGATGTGCGCCAATTGAGGGAGGATTTGAAGGAAAGAGACGACGAGCTGGTGCGTGTAGTTGGGAAGTGCAGCATCTTGGAAGGGACGTTGAGGAGTAAAGAGAAAGCGCTCGAGCTTAGCAAGGGGTGGAAGACCAGTGCAGTGATCTCCAAGCTCAAGTAGTCTCGCTGCAAGGCCAGCTTGAGGAGCGTCAGTTCCAGGTGGATGCTCTTATTGGCAAGGTCGGCGAGAAGATGGAGGATCTAGAGAAGGCAGAGTCTGCTCAGTTGGAGGCATTGAGGAAGACGGAGTCCCTTGAGGTGGTGATCCGAACTCTCCGTTCTGAACAAGAAAATGACTTGTCAACACCAAGGCTTAAAAAAGAGCGGCTCGATAAAAGGATTGGGGAGTTGGAGAAAGAGACCTCTGATCTGTATGATCGGGTTGCTTCTCTTGAGCCTGAGAAGGCTAAACTACTTGAGCGGCCTTCTTCATCTGTGACTTCTAGCTTTCCCAACATTTCTTGTGACTTGTACGAAGAGTGGATTCACGCCGAAGCCCGACTGGATGTGCTTCACGAGTTGGATGTATCGGGATCCATTTTTGCTGTGGACTTCGAGGGTGCTCGTGCCAAGGCTCGCGAGGCTCGGATTACTTGTGGTTATGATCCGACTACTCCTCGTCCTGGTGAGAAAGATGAGGGAGATGATGATGCTATAGATCTCCTCGAGGATGAGGCTTGGTATGAGTCCATATACCCTAAGGGCGAGGATGGAGAGGGCACGGGGGGCCAAGACGATGAGGGTAGCGATGGTTAGGGTGGTGATACTGTTGAAGACCGAGCTAGTGAGTGCATTGAAGGCCGTAGTGGCGATGGCCAGTAGTTTTCTTTTTATCTTTTGTGTATTTTTGTCAACGTCTTCAAGAGCCTTTTGTAAATAAAACTTAATTATGAAATATCAAAGTCGTTCCTTGCATCTTCTTCCATTCCTGTGGTTTACTTTTCTGTACTTGTATATTTTTTGCTTTTGTTGTTTGCTCGTTTCACTTTTTGTCCTTTTCATTGTTGTTATCTTTTAGGTGGCCGTGGCCTTGGAGCCAAATATTCATGGGTCTTATCATTCCTTTTTTTATATAGGTCGAGTGTATTTTTTTCGTTAAGATTTGATCGTGGGCCGATAGGTGTTGTTTGAACTTGGTCGATTTTGAACTTCTGTTAAGTTGCGACTAGGGTTCAGTAGGTGTTTGTTCGAGCAAGGTCAAACATAACCTTTTCTTAAATCGCGGCCGAGGACCGGTAGGTGTTTGTTCGAGCAGGGTCGAACATAATCTTTTTGTTGAATCGCGGCCGAAGGCCGATAGGTGTTTGTTCAAGCAAGGTCGAACATAACCTTTTGTTAAATCACGGTCGAGGGCCGGTAGGTGTTTGTTCGAGCAAGGTCAAACATAACCTTTTGTTAAGTCACGATCGAGGGTCGGTAGGTGTTTGTTCGAGCGAGGCCGAGCATAACCTTTTGTTAAATCGCGGCTAAAGGCCGGTAGGTGTTTTTTCGAGTGAGGTCGAACATAACATTTTGTTAAATCGCGGCCAAGGGCCGGTTGGTGTTTGCACGGCGGGGTCCAACATAACCTTTTTTTAAATCGTAGCCGAAGGTCGGTAGGTGTTTGTTCGAGCGAGGTCGAACATAACGTTAATACAAAAAATGTCTCCCGATAAACGTAAGTTTCTTGTTACTTTTGACATTGTTACTTTGGTTACATACTTGGAGAGGGTTACAGATTTTGGGTGTTGTTTGGCGTTCCAGTCCTAGTCTACCTAGTCCCTTCATTATTTGATTTGGATAGTATTAAGGAGTTGAGCCATGAAAGAGTAAAAACGGCGCCTTCACCCCCGTGTACTTCGACTCGAAGTGTTCCCTTCGCCGCCTCATTAAAAACCTCCTTGAGAAAACCTAAATGGGAAAAAACTCAAGTGAGGGAAAAAGAGTACGACTTGGGGGATATTTTTTCTCTTAGAAGTTAAAGTATTTGAGGTGGCTGATGTTCCAATTGTTTGGTAGTTTCTTTCCTTCCATTGTCTCTAGTTGGAACGAACCCTTATTTGCTTTGGCTGTGAATTTGTGCGGACCATCCCAGTTTGTTCCCAGCTTGCATTCCCGAGGGTCTTAGCTCGCTTGAGTTTTGGCTTTCAGCACGTAGTCCCCGACCTTAAGCGGACGGAACTTTGATCTCTTGTTGTAATAACGTTCTGCTTGTTATTTTTGGGCAACCATTCTTATGTACACCATATCCCTTTGTATATGCCATTTGTCAAAGAATTCGACGGTTTTCTTTCCCGTGAACTGGGGTCCGTTGTCACAGCTGATTTCCTTGGGTAGGCCGAATCAACAGATGATGTTCCTCAATATAAAGGTGATTACTTCTTGTTCCCGTATTTGGGTGAATGCTCCTGCTTCCACCCCTTTAGAGAAATAGTTAGTTAAAACCATAAGGAATCGTACATTACCTCGCCCTGCTAGGATGGGGCCTACTATGTCCATTCCCCATTTGATGAACAACCATGTGGAGGTGACCGAGTGGAAGTGTTCGCCTTCTTGGTGAATCATTGGGGCGTACTTTTGGCATTGCTCGCATTTCCTTACGAAGTCTGAGGCGTCCTTTTTCCTGGTGAGCTAACAGTATCCCGCCCGTATGAGGCATCTGACCAGTGCTCGATTGCCAGAGTGAGCACCGCAATGGACTTCATGGACTTCTTTGTGGACGTGCTGGGTCTGGTTGGGTCCCAGAC
Source organism: Nicotiana attenuata (assembly GCF_001879085.1). NCBI lineage: Eukaryota > Viridiplantae > Streptophyta > Magnoliopsida > Solanales > Solanaceae > Nicotiana > Nicotiana attenuata. Next base: position 4,047 of record NW_017672990.1, read on the forward strand.
ACTTTGCCATAGGGTCTCCATAAGTTCTCTTGTACAGGTCGCTATGAAGGACATTATATCGGGCCGCTGACATTCTTAGCTTCTTGGCTTCTTTCTTGTCGTCTGGAATGTGCCGTCCTGCAAATAAGCGATAACACGATTGCGCCAATCCCAAGTTAAGTTTATGGTTCTTACCTCGATTTGTTCTAGTGATGAGTTGAGGAAGTGGACTATGCTTTTATCCCCGGTGGTGATGCTTTTGGTGGCTGTGGCTAATTTAGCGAGGCTGTCCGCTTCGATGTTCTGTGTACATGGGATCTGGTCGAGCTGACATTTATCAAACTCAGGCAGTAGCTTGCAGATCTCGGTCTAATATTTTTGCAACCTTTGTTCCTTGATTTGAAAAGTCCCTGTGACTTGGTTAACTACGAGATGGGAATCACAATGGAGTTTCAACCGCTTTTCCCCGTACTTGAGTGCTAGCCTCAACCCTGCAACTATGACTTCATACTTGGCCTCGTTGTTCGTCATATCCGGGAACCTTATGGACTGAGGAATTACTTCTCCTGTGGGGACCTCGAGTATGAGTCCCAGTCCGCACCCTGATGCATTGGAGGCGCCATCGGTGTGTAGGAACTAAAGGTCTTGTATTTGGAGGGAAATTTGGATGGCTTCCTTTTCGACTTCGGGCATTATCTTTGCACTAAAGTCGGCGACGAATTTGGCGAGTACTTGTGACTTTATCGCCGTTCCCGGATGGTATGTGATATCGTGCTCACTTAGCTCGATGGCTCACTAGGCTAGCCTCCCCGATAGATCAAGTTTATGCAAAATTCTCCTCAGGGCAAGGGTTGTAATAACTGAGATGGGTGGCACTAGAAATAGGGTTAGAGCTTTCGTGAAGATACGACCAATGCCAGAGCTAATTTTTCGAGGTGCAGGTACCCCGTCTCAGCGTCGACGAGTGTTTTGCCAATGTAATAGTTGGGAGATTGCGTACCTTTATTTTTGCGGATCAGGACTGCACTTACCACTACTTTAAAGACTGATAGATAGACAAAGAGTTGCTCCCTAGCTTCGGGTTTTGAAATCAGGGGTGGCGATGATAGATATGCCTTCAGTTCTCGCAGAGCCTGGACGCACTCGGGAGTCTATTCGAGGCCGTTGTCCTTTTTAAGCACGCCAAAAAATTTGTGACATCTATCAGACGACCGTGAGACGAATCTTGATTGAGCGTTGATTCGACCAGTCAACCTTTGGACTTGCTTCTTGGTAGTCAAGAGTTTCGGTATCCCCTTGATAGCTTTGATTTGGTCTTGGTTGACCTCGATTCCCCGTTTTGACACCAAAAAACCCAAGAACATTCTCGAGGTTACGCCAAACGCGCACTTCTCCTGGTTCAGTTTCATTCCGTACCGTCTTAGTATGTCGAAAGCTTCCTTCAAATGATCGATGTGATCCTCTGCCTTTATTGATTTTACCAACATGTTATCTATATATACTTCCATGGTCTTGCCGAGTTGGTCTTTGAACACTTTTGTGACCAATCTTTGATATGTAGCCCCCGCGTTTTTCAGCCTAAACGGCATGACCCTATAACAATATGTTCCTTGGTGGGTGATGAACGTGGTCTTCTCCTGGTCTTCTTCCTCCATAAGTATTTGGTTATATCCTGAGTATGCATCCTAGAAACTCAATAGCTCGTGCCCGACTGGGCGTCGATGAGTTGGTCGATGTGGGGTAATGGGAACGAATCCTTCGGACATGCTTTGTTCAAGTATGTGAAATCCACGCACATCCGCCATTTCCCATTTTTCTTTTTGACCATAACTACGTTGGTGATCCACTTAGGATACTTTAACTCCCTGCAGGAGTCGTTCTCTAATAATTTCTCCACCTCCTCGTGGACTTCAACATTGATGGCGGGGTTGAATTTTTTGCCTGACCTGTCTTACTAGGGGGTGGAATGGTTCGACGTTTAGTTTGTGTGTGGAGATTTCCTTTGGGATACCCGGCATATCTATATGCCTGAAGGCAAACAAGTGTATTAGTTATTAAGAATTGACTGAATTTACCTAGTTCCCATAGTTTGCAGATGATACCTTTTTGCTATGGTCGTTTGAGGTCCAATTAAACGGGGTCGAGGTCTTCTATGGTCAAGTCCGCAGCCTGGACCATTTCGGGATCCATGATAGCGTCCCTAGTCTCTCCTTGCATCGACCTCGGCCCTGTTGATTACTATGCCTCTTTTTCTTTGTCTTTTTTCTGTTGGGTTGCCGTGCTATGTAAGGCAATGCAGTAGCATTCCCGGTACGTGCATTGTTCTCCACGTATGCTGAATATCCCCCATGGTGTTGGGAATTTAATTACTTGGTATAGGCTGGAGGGGATGGCTCTCAGGGGGTGTATCCATGGTCGTCCTACTATGGCGTTGTACACGGTGGCCTGGTCCATGATGTGGAATTTCGATTCCAAAGGCACGCCGCCGGCCAAGACAGGGAGTGTAATTTCCCCTGACATCCCCTCAACTACATTATTAAAACTGGTTAGCATGATGCAGCGCGATAATATCTTGTCCTCGAGTCTTATTTGGGGTGAGGACTAGGTATATAAAATGCATAAAGCAATGACGAGGGCATCATTGTGAGGGAAAGTCAAACCATCGACATCCAACTCATCGAAGATGATACTTTCTTCGAGTTCATCGTACCATTCGCGGGTGATATACCGCTTGAGCTTGTGAGTTACGCCGTTGATAGAGGTATCGTCGTCGCTGCCGATGATCATGTTGATAGTACGAGCTAGTGATGGCGGTTTCAGAGGGCCTTGGTGTTCACGTCATCTGGCGAAGTTTCCCTTCCCCTTATCGCTTAACAGCTCTTTAAGGTGTCCTTGCCGCAACATGTTTACAACTTCTTGCCTGAGGGCGATGCAATCTTCTATTATGAGCAGATAATAAGGGGGGCATACCTCTTTCGTTTTGGTGAGTCCCAGTTCTTGGCCTAGATGGGCGTTCTTCATAGCGGAGGGAAGGTGTGGCGGGATCCCTAATGTATGGCTAGTGTTGTTCCCTATTGGGTCGCGAGTTCGGGTGGTCCCTCCTGGCGTTGTCTCGTCATTCTTTTCTAGACTCGGCTTGTACTAAGATGAGTCGATAAGTAGGTCTGTTGAGGTCGTCTCTATCTGCTCGGACTTCGGCACAATAAGCATTATGGATCTCGTCCCAGGTAGTTGGAGGGTACTTCATCAATCAGCTCAATAGTTTTCTAGTTGCTCTTGAACCATCCCTACTCAACCCATTCTGGAAAGTTGCGACCGCCATCCCTTCGGACACGTTCGGCAGAGTCATCCTTACCCTATTGAACCGGGCGAGGAAGTCCCCCAGTCCCTCTCCCAAGGACTGCTTGAGAATGAATATGTCGTTTACCCTTGCTTCAGCCTTCTTGGCTTTAGCATGTTCAGTTACGAACTTATCGGCCATTTCCTCTAAAGTTTCTATGGAGCGGGCTGGTAGCTATGAGTACCATGTCAGTGCCCCTCCCGTAAGGGTTTCACCGAACTTCTTTAGCAAAATAGAGGACACTTGTTCCTTGGCGAGGTCGTTGCCTTTCACAACGGTGACTTAATGGGTCACGTGATCCTCGGGATCGGTCGTTCCGTCGTATATCCTGAGGTAGGGCGGCATTTTGAAGGTCTTTGGTATGGCATGCGGGGTTGCTTCATCACTGTACGACTGTTCCACAAACCTACCAACGTCCCTTTTTGGTAGCAACTTAGGGGCGACCGGTATCTTGTCGACTCGTTCCTGGTGTTCTTTCATCTGGTCTTGGAATATTTTGTTCTCATTTTCCATTTCCTACATTCTATTTAGAACGTAGAGGTTGCTTTCACCTGCACTGTTAATAGTATTGTGAGTTATACTTGGTGTTGGAGGGTTTGGTTGGTTGCACTATTCGCCTATTTGTTGTATCATGCATGCTCTTGCGGTTTCTGTAGGCGTGCCTCGAGCGGGCCTGTTGAGTACGCTTATCAGCGTATCGGTTAGCCATGAGTCGAGGAGCTTCTTTACATCTAGTGGCGCCCCTTCTTCTGTGGATGTGGAAGCTCCTCTTCCGTGGGGTTTTGTTATGCTACACGGGGGGGGGGGGATGGTGGAGGAGACCTCTCGTGCCTAGAGGAGGCGGTGGGCGTCACGTCTTCGCCTAGGGTTTCACAACTTCCGTTGATAGCATTCATGAGGTTGCTGGGGAGATCACTCGTTATTCTCGTCCTCTCTCTTTGGTTACCTGCCTTGTTGATTTCTGTACGTACAAAGAGAGAAGAAGATTTTGGGGTTTGCGAAGTTAGTGACTTGTGTTAGTTACGGATCTGAAGGAAACTATAAAATTAACAAAGAAATCCCCACAGACGGGGCTAACTTGTTTGACCAAAAATATAGATCTTGGTTTAACTAATTAAATTTATACAAATGAGGGTTAATCTTTTTAACAATAATATCCTAAAAAGAAATTCCCAGCAGTGCAACAAATAATGTGCAGATCTGTTCCAACAGTTATAATAGTACGACATAGTCAATAGTCAAGAATCAAAATAGAAGTAATGTGGCATTAAATAATGATGAACAGCAATAAATGGCATTTATATAAATAAATGCAAAGGAGTCACCCGAGAAAGGATGGAAGTAATGAATATTCTTTGTGACAATCGAGAATGACGAATAAATCTTTTAGTGCCTGAGATATTCTCGGATCCAGTGGAAAAGTGTAAGCAAGAATCTTCGTGAAAGGTTGTTTTTGTGTGCTTATGATGAGACCTGATTTTCTCTTTCTCGAGTCAAAGTATCTTTTACAAAATGAATATTTCATGTCCCCTATTATTGTGTCTCTTTCTATTTATCGGGAATATGTTCCTAGAAATCCTAATAGTACAAGTGCAGAGAATATCCACTAGAATATTTTGTTTCATGTCTTATCTTGAAACTAGTCGTTATAACTCTGTCAAGGGCACGCGACCTCGGCATCGATCATTGACGACTCCTTGACTTTGATCTTTGCTGACTCTTCGACCACATCCTTCGTTGTTGATTAGATCACTTCGACCCATGGCGACTTGGGGAGGTTTCACTAATAACATTTTGACTTTTACTCTACAAATAGATTTTGACCCGTACAATATGGTTTTAGTATTAAGCTCGATTCAAACTCTAGACCAAGTCAAAATAAGGTCTGTGTAATAGTTTTAAGACGTGGATTTTAGAAGTAAAACAACTCATGTAAAGTAAAAATAAAATGTAAATATCTATATTTATACTATATTAAAAGCATGAAGACCCTTAGCGTAATATCGTACGCCTTTTTTGTCCTCTAAAAGTAGATTTTATGTAGGACAAAATTGTAATTTAAGTTTTTCCTAATTATTAGGAGTTCTAAATCAACTAAAATTTTAGTTTAAAATATATTCCTTATCTGAATATGTAGAAAGTTCTACATTTTGAAATCGGTTAAAGCTTTACTTTGTATAAACACTTCCCTAAGAAGGTAACAAAACTTTCCATGTTTATATTTTCTAATAGTAATTTTAAGAATAAGAAAATAAAGAAAAACAAATGAAAGGGAAAGAAGTAAAGGATTTGCGTTTCTTTGCGTTTTTAACTCCTTTTCAAATCGATTCTTCCGCCTACGGGCTATAGGAATAGAATTTTAGTGGATAAAATTATATTATAGTTAAATATCTAAAATTGGAGATGAACAATATTAATAATTTAAATCAACAAGGAAATAAATTATTCCTTTAATGTTGAAAATAAATTATTAAATCTTTGAATTAATTAGTTAGCTAAAAATCTAATTCAAATATTTTCTAAATTATGAATGGTCTTAGCAAAATATTATTCGGCTTTTTTACTCTTTAAAAATAAAGTTCACACCAGACAAAGTAGTCATTTAATATTTTTCCTAATATTTAGGACATTAAAAACAACTAAAAATATAATTACTAAATCTTTCCTTAATAGATAGAAAGTCTAAAATTTTTGGCTTTAAATTAATTAAGATTTTACTTTATAAAAGTTCTTTTCTTATAGCAAACTATATGAATGACCAATACTCATATAAAGACTTTGAAGTCAATTAAAATATTTATTCAAAAGAAATTTTGTTTGTCGTATATTTTATTTTTCTAGCGACACAAGCATTTTTAGACCGAAACTATAACATATTTGTCTTTAATGATTTTATTATTATTTTAAGAGTAAATTCAAAAAATAAATCTGCCAAATTATATTTTAAAAAGGAAATAACAATCATAACACGAAAAAATGCATGAAGTTATTCTTAAAATGTTGGTCATAATGCGAATTTACTTTCAGAATTTAGTCTTCTGAACTCCAAAATGAATTTAACTTATACATAATAAATATGACATTATGATGTAGAGAAAAATTAAATTGAACGCCGCAAATGCAAAACGAAAATTACGGCTAAAAATCAACATTCAACATTTTCATGAACATATATTTTTTTATTTAATCTTATTTATAACTCAAGCAAATTATTGTTTAAGTGATTTTTTAAAATTTTATATTTATTAGTATAGAATACACGTGCAATGCGCGTACCCTAAGACTAGTATAGTAAATGACACGACTTAGATATTCTAAATTTCGATCATCATAAATGCTACGCCTTATTAGACAACCAAAATGTTACTTAAGTGTTTGCAATTTTAAAAACATGGTTTTTGCATCTCACATAAACGAGGGCAGAAAGCATACCTTATTATGGTCATATTATATGATCGGTTGGTCTGTGCACAGAAATTATATTAAATGGTAAAACGTAAATTTAGAAATCCAATTTGTAATTGTAGGTTCAACGACCAAAAGTTGAATCGGCTATTTAACTTTTTTTTTGTTGTTCTCTTTTTTGAGGGTGGGTGGGGCATAATAAAAGCACGCCGGGCAATGGCTATTATTCTATTCGATTTATTAATATTTATTAATTTATTTCCATCACTTTCGTTTAATAATTGTGAGCATCATTAAATGGAAAATTGACACTGTATAGCCGCCGTAAAAATAATATAAAAAAAAATATAAAATTTATATATATATTTTTTGTATATATATGTATTGGGAAAAATTAAATTTATATATGGAATTCAATATAAGATGACACGTCATGACACGTGGACCAGTTAAAGAAGAATAAGTGATGAAGAATAATCAAAGAGGCACGAGCTTCAACAGGCACGGGCAGACATTCAGATAAAAGTCTAGGAAGACAGGTGCTCGAACCTCTTTATGATGGAAGAGAATGAATCTGATAGTAAATAAGGAATAGATACGTACTATTGGGTATTAAATACGGAAACGTTAAGGAATCTGTATTGAATCAAATATGATTGCTGATTGTAACGTTGCATTAAATGTCATTAAATGCCATTAATTGACAATAATGGCTCAATTATGGAAGAAACGACACGTATTACTTAGAAATAACTATAAAAGGAGAAGATTGATCATTTGTAAGGACGCGAAATATCATAGAAATATACTGATTTACTTTGCTTTCTTCTGTTCATCTTATTATTAGCAAAATTAATTTCCTTTATTCATTTTTTGATTATCAGTAACCCGAGTTCTTCTAAAATAAAGCTTTGACCGAAATTACTATTTTTGGTTAAACAAATTGGTTCCGTTACCGGGAATCTGATAATCGTTTACTTTCTTAATCAATTTTTTCATCCAAAAAACTTACCATGTCGAATAATAACGATAACAACCAACAAGATCCTCAACATCAGGAAAATGATGCGGGTGACAGGACCCCGCTTCCCTCACCACGTGATTCGCAACGTCAGTCACGAGAAGGAACTCCTGAAGGCTCTGAAACAGATAATGGGGTTGCAATTCAAAACGGATTCGAGGCAAATCAAAATGCTGGAGTTGCGAACGAACAAGCACTCCATGATGCCTTAAAAAACCTCATTGCTCAACAAGTCAGCAATGCTCTCCGTGCTTTTACCAGCCAATTGCCAGTTGTACCACCAACACCAACTCCGAATCAAAACACTTTGGAAAACCCACGTTCTGGGCTCGTTAACTCAGGCATTGGTGGAACTCCAAGCGAGTCTCGCGACGGCGAACCAGGTAACATAGTTAATTCTGATTTACAAAATTTAGTTCTAACCTTGCAGAAGCATCTCAAGGAGCAAAGCGATCACATAGAGCAAATACCTGGAGTGCCACCTGTAATCAAAGGAATAGACATGGATAAGTACTCACAACAACCATGGAAGCCTAGTGCAGCTCCGGTGCCGATCCCGAAGAAGTTCAAAATGCCCGATATTCCAAAATATAATAGCACAACTGATCCATGAGACCACGTGACTGCATTCACAACTGGTGTAAACGGCAACGATTTAACCAAACAAAAAATTGAATCAGTGTTGGTTAAAAAATTTGGTGAAACACTCACCAAGGGGGCATTAACATGGTATTCCCTTTTACCCGAAAAATTCTTTTGCTGAGCTTTCAGATTCTTTTATCAAAGCACATTGGGGAGCTCAAAAAGTTGAAAAGAGAATGGAGGATATTTTCAAAATCAAGCAAGGAGATTCAGAGTTGCTTAGAGAGTTCATGGATAGGTTCCAGCGTGAAAGAATGACGTTACCACGTGTACCAGACAATTGGGCAGCTATAGCCTTCACCAGTAATTTGAATGAAAAAAGCTCAAAAGCCACGAGGCGACTCAAGGAAAATCTTCGTGAATTCCCAGCAACAACATGGAATGACGTTTACAACAGGTATAGCACGAAGCTAAGGATAGAAGAAGATATCATCTCACGGTCTCAAAAAAAAAAAAAGAAAAAGTGAGAACCATAAAAATAGGAAAAGAGTGAAGTCAAGCTTCAAAAAGGATACCTATAAAGAAGAATGTACTATATCGTTCATCAAGGTCAAAGAACTGTGGCCATCAAGCTTAGCTCTTTCAACTGGACAAATCAAAGGCTTCAACCATAGGTTAGCTTGGCCTGACTTCCTTAAAAGGTTACCTTCAGCAGGAACTTCGATGGTAACTTGCCTCATAGCCTCACCTCCACTTGAGGAACCAACCTCAGTGTAATGAACAGTTGATGGAGGACCAGTTGAAGGAGGAACAGTTGAAGGAGGAATAGTTGAAGGAGGAACTGTAGAAGCAGTCAAAACAGCCTGGAGAGGAACGGTAACAGCCACGACCGGCAAAGGAGGTATCACAGGAACGGGAGTAGAAAAAGAAGCAAGGGGTGATTCATCAGAAATCGGTCCTAAACTTTCACTACCAAACCCGCGGTTAAAAAGCTGCTCAATAGAATCATGAGCAGCTGCGGGAACATCATCATCGGAAATCATCAACGAGGCTTCAACAGACTCGGTGAGAGGAATAGAACGAGGGGGAGATGCTTCATCATCAGAAATAATTCATCTTCGAGCTCGTGGTCTTTTTATCAAGGAACCCCCGTCTTCAGAGTCTTGGTCAACAGTAGCTTTTCTTTTCGATGAAGAGCCCAAAATTATCTCTTGGGCCCTTTCTAAAGAAATTCGAGAAGCTACGACAGCCTCAACACTAATACCTTGAATGGCAAATCCTGATAAAAGTAAGGATTAAAATAAGTTCTGGAAGGAGCAATAAGAAAAGTTAATAAAAAAAACTCTTACCGTGAGTTTTCACTTTCCAACCAAATCGTTAAGAGAGAGTTTTCCAAGATCTACCCTCCATTGGGGTTGTATTTAACAACTTTCCTACCCAACCACGAAAATTGGGAATTTCATCAACAACTCCCATGGTTGTTGGAAAAGAAAAGGAAAATTAAAATAATGATCATCAAAAATGAGGAAAAAAAAAGAGGTACGAGAAAGCTAATAAAAGGAAAACTCACGTGCAAAATTCCACTTCTCAGGGAAGGGAACATTTCCATCACCCAGTAAACCAACAGTGGGGGCAGCAACAAACCTGGCATACCACCCACGGTCCTTATCGTCTTCTGGATTAACCAGGACTCTTTTGCTCCTTGCTACTAAAGTAAAAACTCCTTGGCGAAAGAGTCTGGGAGAGTAAAGGTGAATTAAATGAGAGAAAGTAAAAGGCATGCCGGCCATGTTGGTCAAATGCCTCAAACAGGCAACAACCCTCCACACTATAGGGCCAATTTGACCTAAACAGACGTAAAAAAATGACATAATTCGAGGATAACAGGGTCAATAGCAGGTTTGAAACCTAATGTGAAAGGGTATGTATAAACAAAAGAAAATCCAATTAAATAAGAGGTGATTCTTTGATTCGCATTGGGAATTATAATAGGGAAGTCATGACTCCAATGGCAGTCTTTACGAACTAAAGAAATCAGGCCTTCGGTAATCTGAGTTGGGTAGATATCAGCACGATCTAAAGAGGACAATTGGTTTCTAAGGGATTCTCTATCATTGTAGAAAGATAGTTCCGCGGGAACTATTTCCTCCACTAAAGGTTCACGAAGAGGTTCAGAGGGTTCTTTACCTCTAGAAGAAGACCTTTGAGAAAGAGAACCTCTAGTTCTAGACAGAGGAGTAGAACTCGATGAAGGAATAGAGGGGATTCGTGATGAAGAAGACCCTAAACTACGCAGCCTCCCTCCTCTCCTACTTCTAATAGGAGCAAGAGAAAGGTTGTCAACAATGGGGACTCTCCGAGGATTAGGGTTTGAAGAAGACATAGTAGTACGAGGAAGAAGAAGATTAGAATTGAATATTCTGAACTTTTGTGAAAAGGACAAAAGTTATATTTATAGTCAGAAGCAACCGTCAAAGGAAAAGGTGCAATGATGGAAACGTCATAATGAAAACTGACGCTTCGTAATTTGTGAAGCCGTAAAAAAGCCTTAAAAGGCGCTGAAAGGTTGCAGAGTCAACCATGAGAAGCCGCGTGTCATGGACATTAAATGGAAGAGACAGTTGAAGCATCAGTTCCAGGGAAAAATTGAATGGCGGCAAATATTCCCGCTTTAATGAGGTCCACTTCCCAAATATTCTATTGATGAATAAATGGCAAGTGGGGGGACTATCTGTATTGGAAAAAATTAAGTTTATATATGGAATTCAATATAAGATGACACGTCATGACACGTGGATCAGTTAAAGAAGAATAAGTGATGAAGAATAATCAAAGAGGCACGAGCTTCAACAGGCACGGGCAGACATTCAGATAAAAGGCTAGGAAGACAGGTGCTCGAACCTCTTTATGATGGAAGAGAATGAATCTGATAGTAAATAAGGAATAGATACGTACTATTGGGCATTAAATACGGAAACGTTAAGGAATCTGTATTGAATCAAATATGATTGTTGATTGTAACGTTACATTGAATGTCATTAAATGCCACTAATTGACAATAATGGCTCAATTATGGAAGAAACGAAACATCTTACTTAGACGTAGCTATAAAAGGAGAAGATTGATCATTTGTAAGGACACGAAATATCATCGGAATATACTGATTTACTTTGCTTTCTTCTGTTCATCTTATTATTAGCAAAATTAATTTCCTTTATTCATTTTTGATTATCAATAACCCGAGTTCTTCTAAAATAAAGCTTTGACCGAAATTACTATTTTTGGTTAAACAATATATACATTCTGTATGTTATATACAAGAATTATACAATCTTATACATTTTTCCGGCTCTCAAATGTAAATAGTTGCTGGCACGGGCTAAAAATGATAATACCTCTAACCTAGGCAAAGTTTAATTACTTTTTTTTTTTTACAAATAATTGTTAAGTAACTTCCTGTGATAAATACTTAGGCAAGGTAATTGAGTAATTTTTCGTCACAAAAATAGTTTATTAACGTTGATATAAACTAAAAATTGGAATGACTATCCTAAAGTAACACTGAATCAAATCTGAAATTGAACAAATAACTTAGGGTGTGTTTGGTATGAAGGAAAACATATTTTTCAAAAAATATTTTTTAATTTTTTTATGTTTGGTTGGCTTAAATGTTTTGCAAACATTTTTCTTTTGAACTTATTTTTCTCCAATTGGAGGAAAATATTTTCCTTATCAAGAGAAGGGAAAATATTTTCCAAAACTCTTCTCAACCTTCCCCACCCCACACCACCCATCCAACCCCACCCCCTCTCTCCAAACACTACTAGAAATACGGAGAAAACTGACCAAAATTTTCCGACCAACGTTGGTCGGTCAAAAAAAGCGACCAAAAACCGTCCAGCTTGGACGGAAACTGGAAAAAAAATATATTACATTTATTTTTAAAAAAATACCGACCAAAGTTGGTCGATAAATTGGTCAACAAGTTGACCAAGCTGGTCAGACTTGCTTAGTCAAAGAAACTTTCACATTACCGACCAACTTTGATCGGTAATGTGGACCCAATTTTTTAAATTTTAATAGTTATATTATTATTTAAAATATTTTGTAAAATTTAAAGAATTTTTATTTAAATTTACCGACCAACGTTGGTCGGTTAATGCAGGAGAAGCATTTACCGACCAACTTTGGTCGGTATATGTTAATTTCTGGAATATAACCGACCAAAGTTGGTCGGTTATTAGGTCAACATTGGTCAAAATTATGGATCACTTTTATATTTACTATCTAAATAATATAAATGTAATCCGTTAACACTTTTGTAATAAAAATAATGAATACACTAACATATACTATAACATGCTATATATGTAGTTAAAGTAGTACAACGAAGTGTGCGTTATATATATATATATATATATATATATATAGAGAGAGAGAGAGAGAGAGAGAGAGAGAGAAAACATTTTGTTTTTAATATTTAACGTTGCATCTAAGTAAGTTATAAGTCGATGAATCAATTTACAAATAGATATATTTGATGATAAATTATATATACTAATTAGGATCTTCACAAGTCTATCCCTAAAAGAACACCCTTCTCTATACCGTTTTGTAGATGAAAGTTCATCAGACGGTGATAATGATGTTGTACAAAACACCCCTTGACTTTTATATACTTTGAACTAGACAAATAGAACCAGTTTTGAACTTGTTGTAATTAGTTTTAACTTGGTTTTGGATTGTTATATTCAATTGAACTTTAATTTATTGTTGTTGTGTTGTTGTTGTTGTTGTTGTTGTTGTTGTTGTTGTGTTGTTGTTGTTGTTATCTTGTTGTTCTGTTGTTGTTGTTGTTGTTGTTGTTGTATTCATTAAAAAAAAAAATTGACAATTACCGACCAAAGTTGGTCGGTTAATGAACAAGGAAATCCCAGAACTCAACATTGCGGACCAACTTTGGCCGGTATTGTTAAATTTTAATTTTAAAAAAAAATATATTTTCATTTACCGACCAATGTTGGTCGGTATCTTTTTAGAATTAATAATAATTAAAAAAACATAAATTAAATACACCGACCAACATTGGTCGGTAAAACTAAATTAATAAAATATGTTTCCGACCAAAGTTGGTTGGTAAATCATTTAAATTCTTTAGATGGTCGTTTTAATATACCGACCAACGTTGGTCGGTAATTACCGACCAAAAAAGACCATCAAAATAACGACCAAGTGTATTTGGCCGCGTTTTGGTCGGTGCTTGGCCATAACCGACCAAAGTGGTCGATTTTTCTGGTCGGTATTTACCGAATTTCTAGTAGTGAAAAAGGATTTTTTTTTTCAATTTCTAGCTTTTTTTTCCGTCATCACCCACCCTGATATCCACACACCCCCCC
>NW_017672990.1:17789-143826 GCF_001879085.1 Nicotiana attenuata
TCATCACCCACCCTCGATATCCACCACCAACACCCCCCCCCCCCCCGAAAAAAATATTTTTTTTTTATATATTTTCAATTTTAGTTTTTTCATCTTTCGGTTTACAGGTTCGAAATTTTACAACTTCCAAAGTTATGAGTTCAGAGGTTTATGTGTTTGGAAGTTTACGGATTTAGAAATTATAAAATTTACGGGTTTGAAAGTTCGCGGTTTCGAAAGTTTAGCGGTTCGGAAGTTCATGAAATTTGTGGGTTCGGAAGGTTGTTGGTTCGAAAGTTTATGGCTTTATGTTTATTGTATCTAAATTATTTATGAATACTCTTGAGAAGTTATTTTCCTTAATTTGCGTACCAAACACCGGAAAATAAATAAGATTACTACTTGTTTTCCAAAAAAATACTTTCTTAGAAAATATTTTCCTCCGTTATACCAAACACACCCTTAAAAGTCATAATTTTTCCCTTGAAGTTTTCTAAAACTTTTCCGAAGTTGCATGGCTAAAAAGTTAAAGGAGATGTTAGGCCCTATCAGAAAATGGCTAAAACGTTAACAAAAGGAAGGCATCATATTCGCTTGAAATAGTGTTCATAGCACGATTAAAGAATTAGGTTCCAATAAAATATGGAATTTACACCTTTATGTTTCCTCCAACTCCCAAGTATTTGTCCGAAATCTCTCGTTTAAGGTTTCTGAAACGTAGAAAAATATTCCTCCATTAATGTCATTTGATGATGAGCTACTCTCAAGTATATAGTCGACCACCTTGGATTTATTAGTGCTTATTCTGTCTACATACGTCGAAGGTGTAAAATATATATTTATCTTTTAACTTTCATACATAGAAGGTGTAGAAAATATATTTATTCAATCATGTTCGCCAAAAAATAATTGCAAGTATATATTTTCGAAATTTGATTGTAAGGATGAAGTAAATAATTCTTTCTTCTCAAATTATATCGCGTAGTTTTACTTTGCACGGAATTTAAAAAAAGAAAGGGAGGGATCGTGAGTACTAAATTACATAAAGAGGACGATTGGTCCAAGGTATATCTAATGGTGCGGGACAAAGACAAGGACCGGCAGAATTGAAAACCTGAATAAACAATAATTCTTTAGTATTCTCCATAATGAACAAACAAGGTGGGTAATACACTTACATGACAAGTCAAATATATTATCTTATTTATTTCCAGCATTAGATAATTGCGAGCATCATTAAAATATGTGCAATTAGGTAAAGTAGGTCGGATTGATGAAGCAATTATGCGAGAGGATTAAGGAGCGCTATGGTGATCAGAATTCACGTTATGGCAGGTTTTGTTTACCCTGGAATCCGGATAACAATTGAATTTATATGGGGTTTTAAGGATCCGTGAACTAAAAGATACAAAAGGTTTAGGTTGAGGAAAATAAAGATAAAAACTCAACAACTGCTGTTAAAGTAAATAATCGCAGAATATAATATTGCTTAGAACAATTGTGCTTGATAGCGTACAAGAATTTAGAGAGATGGTACTGTGGCGTAATGGTTTTTTTTCCGGCCCCCTCTTTATGGGGTCTTCTCCCCTTTTATACATTCTGATTAAGGGTAAAAATAAGGTAGGTAAATTAATTACATCGTGGATCCCTGTAATTACGCCTTAATGGCCTGAAGTGGTTGAGAAAATCACGTTTGGGCGAGATATCCGGCGACGCTTGGTTATCCGTTACGAGTCCGGCTTCCGATCTTGTGTGTTTCTCCATCCGGTGGTGACTCATATCGAGCTCTGCAACGGTCTCGAAATGACTCGACATCGGTTGTAGACGTGGCCGTCGTTCTACCTTGCATCCAGGTCGGGTTCGATGGCCCCGACTTGCCCCGGACCGGACCCAACCCGGTCGGGCTCAAGCAAAAAAGGGTATCACCCAATACAACAAGGTCAGCTTTAAAGTTCATTCACATATGCATAATTCCCAAGAATTTCTCTACATTCTTTCATATTTGAATTACGTTTTGTTTTCATATTGTTACTGTATTATTCATCTTTCTTTTAACCAAAATCTCTTTTCGTTTTTATCAGCTACTGAAGAAAATGGGAATGTTTCTCTTTCCTAATTGATCTGTTTTCCATTGGATTGTTCTATCAAATTTATTAGGTAAATTCTCCTACAAGGTTTAGAGAATTCAGAGGACTTGTTTTGGTCTCATCATATGATGCAAAGTGAAATATGATTTTAAAAATTGAAATATGCTAATTCCAATTTTTAATTGACATGCATCTCTTTCTGAGCGTAAGATATCTGCTCAACATATTGATCTTCTTGCTCTGTTATTTTCTTGTATTGAGACAAACAGAGTCTAAAGAAGCCTCTATTGACTTGACGTTAAGAAATAAGTTTACATAACCTATTTCTTTTTTGGTCCGTTCCAAAAAGAATGACCTCTTTTTAAATTTGGTAACAATTTAGCTTAAACTTACGATTATAACCTTAATGAGAAGCTTTTATAACCACACAAATATTCTGGGCCCTTTTTTGACTTGTTTAGGACCATAAATTCCAAAAATCGTCATTTTTTCTTAAACTCCGTGCTCAGTCAAACAGGTTCACATCAATTGGAACCAATTGGAACGGAGGGAGTAGTAGTAGTAGTAGAAAGGAAGCTATTTTAATGGATAAGGAAAGAAAGATATGGAAAACTCAACTTTATACTGTAGTTCCAATGGGCTGTCCCTTTGTCAAAAAAGAATATACTACTTGCTTTCAGTCACAAACACTCTTGCTCTTTTACATTTCTTAATTTGCTTTAACATGAGCTTAGATTTTATCCATTGGCGATTTGGAAAATATTTAGGACTTCCAATGTTATTTAATGTCGCACATGAACCATATATTTCCAACCAGGTGTTGATCATGTTGGGCTAAAACGACGTAAAAATACTCTTAACATGGTGTAGGATGATTTAGAAATTAAATGTGTGCCACCCAAATGATCCGAGGAATTACAGTCACCAAAGGCCAAAGATTATGTATGTGTCTTCAAAGCTATAGGTAAAGGTCGTAAACCAGCCCATAGACGGGCAAAGGCACCAAGCCAGGCCCCACGTCACACTCCGCCATCTCCATACTTGTCCCTTCTAAATCATTGGTTTTGTTATCTGTTGTTGGGCTAAAACGACACAAAAATACTCTTTACATGATGTGATATTAATCGCTTCGGGTCAAACTCACACAGTTTTCCACAAAAGATCTAACACCGTTAAGAGTATTCAACTCCTTATAAGTAGCTTTTTTTTCTTTTATACTTTCCAACAACTCCTTATAAGTATCTTTGTCTATTTCTGCTTTCCATGTGGAACTTTGTTCACACACACCCAACAGATCCCAATGATTTGTTACATTCAATCTAACATGCCAAAGTTAGTCATCTTCCTATGTATATGATATGAGTATCTTAATTTAGATATAAGTCATAAATATTAATTTTCTTATTTATGAATGATTACATCTAAATTATTGACTTGTGCATCTTTTTCCAGGTGTTTTCCTTGGTTTGTCATCTTATGTTGATATAGTTCCTTGAGAAGCTATTAATGGAATCATCTCCAGATCCAACCATGGAGACGACGAACAGCAAGCCCCCAGGAATTCGACTGATAGAGAGCATGAAGAAGTCAAGCCTGTCTTTCAAGTCATATCAAGTCATTGTCCTAATTCTGACATTTTTTGCATATACAAGTTACCATGCTAATAGAAAAACTACCAGTATCGTGAAACAGGCACTTGGTCCCCAATCCCCTGGTGTTCTTCCGAGTTTACAGTGGCAAAGAAATATTACTCCGAAACCATTTAGAGATGGTTGGTTGCCATTTGATGGCCCCAATGGAACAGCAATGCTCGGTGACCTTGATGTGGCTTTCCTATTTGTGTATGCCATTGGAATGTATTTCTCAGGACATGTGGGCGATAGGATGGATCTGAGAATATTTTTGACAGCAGGAATGTTGGGAACTGGTTTATTCACAGCTCTTTTTGGAGTTGGATATTGGGCAAACATCCATAATTTCTATTACTATATGCTCATTCAGATGGTTGCTGGATTGTTCCAATCCACTGGATGGCCTTCAGTAGTTGCAGTAGTCGGGAATTGGTTTGGAAAGAAGAAGAGAGGACTTATAATGGGCATTTGGAATGCTCATACTTCAGTCGGTAACATTACAGGATCATTGGTCGCCTCAGCCTTATTGAAATATGGATGGGGTTGGTCGATGGTTGTTCCTGGTATCATTATTGCTTTTAGTGGTATGGTAGTATTCCTTCTTTTGCCAGTTCATCCCGAGTATGTTGGAGTTAACAAGGATGAAGATGAAGTCTTATCTATTCGAAAAGAAGACGAGGAAGTGAATGAACCTCTCTTGAGAGAGGAGGAATCAGCCGTGGGTTTTATACAAGCATGGAGGATCCCAGGGGTTGCACCATTTGCTCTTTGCCTTTTCTTTGCCAAGTTGGTGGCTTACACATTTCTTTATTGGCTCCCCTTCTACATTAGCCACACAGGTTTGTCTAACTGCTCTATCTATATTTGTCATGGTAGATTTCTTGTCTTTTTTCTCGCTCTATAATGCAAAAAGTATGTATCGCATCTTATTGTATGTTTAGTGGTGCTGCAGCTATAGACGGAAGATACTTGTCCAACGAGGATTCTGGAAACTTGTCAACACTGTTTGATGTTGGAGGGGTAGTAGGTGGAATCCTAGCAGGTTATATCTCTGATCAGTTGGATGCTAGAGCTATAACAGCTGCTAGCTTCATGTACTGTGCTATCCCAGCCCTATATCTATATCAAAGCTACGGACACATCTCCATGACTATAAACGTCATCCTCATGTTGATTAATGGAGTGTTTGTGAATGGCCCTTATGCGTTAATAACAACTGCCGTTTCAGCTGACCTAGGAACACATAGATCTTTGAAGGGCAATTCACGAGCACTTGCAACTGTGACTGCTATTATTGATGGAACTGGCTCAATTGGTGCTGCTATTGGACCATTTCTAACGGGTTACATTTCAACTAAGAGCTGGAATGCAGTTTTCGTGATGCTTATGGGAGCAGTTTTCATTGCTGGTTTGCTTTTGACCAGGCTAGTTGTAGCCGAGGTGAGTGGAAAAATTCAAGAATTGAGGTCCCAAAGATCATCCTGACCAATGTCTGCTGACCTTGAAGTTTGCCATAAAATTGTGATATTAGTTGCATTCTTTTATTGCTTTGTGTGTGATAATCCAATGCATTTTTGCACCCTTTTTGGATATTAGCGTTTGCTCACGGAGATGAAGAGGTAGAAATGCTCAAATCAAATATCGAGTAGTCAGATGGTCTTGTATTACAATCTACAAGTTAAGACGAGGGTATGAATGTTTCTCCATTTTGTGGGACAGAGTCTGAAGGGGAAAAAACTGCAGATGACTCCTTAGGTCGTCATATATACATATTCACATGTACATTTTTATGTGCCATAAAAGGATCAAATATCTGAATGTAGAGTAGTATCAGTGTAGGTTGATGAGAGTTTGTACACATTTTGTTTCTTTTTCATTTGATTCTTGCAATACATCCTCCTAAGTCCTAAATAAAGGTTTCTTTTTGCCATACCACTGAAAGTTGTAATACGGTCGTCATCTATCAATGACCTGGCAAAAAGTATTCTTGCTCGACTTAGTTGGATGGGACTACTACTAATTGAATTCTTTGATAATTTCTGTATTTCCAACATCCAATTCTTTGATGGAAACATCACTCAAGTAGCTTTCTAATGCCGGAGAGGATTAAACTTTTTCTTTGTTTGCCAATACATTTTCAGAAAAGGGATCAACTAGATATGAAAATTAAACAATGCTATACTGCCATTTAAACCAGACATCAGTTCCTAAATATTTACTCCAACAGTATCAATTACCTTAAAGAAATCACCGATTAAATCTAACAGCATACAGTCTGCGATTGGTTTTCCCTACCCAGAAATTAAGAGTCCCTTGTTAATGAAATATCTGGGTGCGAGCTACTAAGCTTCAAGTATGCCTATCAATGATATCATTAGATCAAGCTAGCACCAGAGGACCAGAAAAATATCTTTCTTTTTTACAGACCAAGACCAAGGGACAGAGTTATACATAGTGATGCTATTCAGGAAAAAAAAACGATGGGACACGTGTCATGAGGTCGGTAATAAATTGTGCTTAAAGGATGAATAAGGGGTTGGTAAGTAAATTCTTCAAAAATGTTGAGAATGTATTTCAAGCAAAAACAGTTGCGCACATTATGGAGGCTATGCAGACAATATGCTGCTAAAAATAAAGAGAGATCAAGAGCAACTGTTTTGGGGCTATAAAATAATGAGGGAGCACAACCGGACGTTGAATCCAAGTGTAGGTTCTGGGTGGCAATAGTAAGGTTTTGGAAAATTTGATCTCTGAACAAAGAATCGAGGCCAACCTTCATAAAATTAGTTAGTTCCATCTTGGAAATGGAACTGCCCTGCACCACCAACGAAGTTCAACATTAACGATAGGAAAAGAACTCAATTCCAGTATATTAAAAGGTCAGGTATTACCAATCGATAAAGGAGTGTCCCACATGCGTTTAAGAGTCTAACAGAATACTTGCATCACTGCTACTTCTCACTAAACTCTCCTACTTATGGTGCTAGCCCTTGACAAATTTAACTTCATAATCCTAGTGAGGCAAAACTTTTGATAGGTTGCGGGAGAAGATCCGTCTTAAATTAGCCAAATATGTCACAATCTGATAACTCAGGGCAAAATGTATGAGCAAGCAATGTGTAATACCTCCCAGGTCTTAGAATTGAAACGCCATGAAGACATACTAGCCTCTCTTAGGAGAACCTGAGCATTAACTGAACATGCTAAAACCCATTTGACCTCGAAAGATACTATAACATTGTGCAATTTTAAGATAAGCTAGATTATCTCCTTTCTACAATTAACTGTTGTGGAGATTTACGCCATGGTATTCATACACCTATATCTGGCAATTCAAATGAACGAGTGACATACGCATCTGATCATTTTGACAAACATACGACTTCAAATGCATTTTATTTGCAACCTTTGACCCAGTAATCTCCTAAAATGAAACAAACTACAAGTGCTGTGAAGTACCAAGAGAAAAAGAAGCAGCTGAGCTCAGCAGGAAGTACGCAATGCACCAGATATACCCACAATTCCATACGCTAGAGAGAAGCCTTTAAGAAAGCAGAAGCGCACTTTTATCATCGATTGTCCCCAATTTCTAATGGAGTTGGAATGAGTGACATGGGTCTAAGTGATACTTTAGCTAGTTTCTATTTTCTGAAAACGTCTTTCCACACAACTGTTTCACAAGATATATTTTTTTCCAGACACTATAATCCGACAAAAATTAAAACTTCTCCAGAGAATCATTCAAAGGTACATTACACTTAGACTGTTCTTACCTCCCAGAAAATGCAATCTCTTCAGAACACTGAGGAACATTGCCAAATAGGTAATAGCTGCCGGACCAGTGTCAGACATCACAGGAAAGAACTTCCAAATGTGTTCTGCTTAGTATTTTCAAAAGATCAACCAGAAAGCTAGATGGCTAAGTCCCAATTAGAAAATGTCCTAGAATCCGCAACCAAACAAACATCCCACAGTTCCTTGGTATGGTACAAATTTTAATGTGAAAAGGTCTAAAGGTAGATAAATCTTTACGACTAAAAGATTACAATATGCAAGCAGCCAATTGTACGTACCGGACAAATTATGCAACTATCCACCATTACAAACAAAACTTCTAGCTGTTAAACCATAAACCAGAATGGATGCATAGCAACACAAATTCCTCAAGGAATATATTTAACACGAAAGTTTTGTTATAAAATTGTATTATTGTTGCTCTCAGTCTCTATCTCAAAGGAATTTTAGGGAACATTGGTCTAGCATTCAGACCTCTGCCTATAAAAGGAAAGGGCAATCAGTCTAAAATCCTGATAAAGCTTGAGATTTAATTGGAACATCGACCGCCACATAAACATAATTACACAAATTAAAGTGATACTAGTTAAACACTGAGTAAGCATTCAACTGGTCCATCGGACCAAAGGGCGAAATTATTCCTCTGGCACACAGTTTGAAATAGAGAAAATCAAAGAAAAAAGGCGAGCAAAAAAATATCATTAACAGGTCAAATTTACTCGAAGATTTCAATCTAGCATGCTATAAAGGTCACATAATTCATGATTGTCTCGGTTGAACTGTTATGGACATAAGCAATAATTATTCGAATTTACATTCGCAGCGAAGGAAACCCAAAAAAAAAAAGGAATTGGGGATTTGGGAATGGTTAACCTGAAATAAGGAGAGTGAAATCTAAAGGCGATCGCCAGGCTTAGGGGGCTTGCGATATTTCTCTTCGACATCTTTGGCCTTGAATAAAGCGTTCTGAATAAGCTTTCGAATGTTGGGGACGTTGTAGTTCTGAGCTATGTATATTCCGCAAACAGTTCCTGATATGAATGAGAAACTGCTCCTTATAATCCCCATCACACTTTTTCTGTTCCCTTTTTCCGGCGAGTGCTGAGATGTGGAGCGATTTGCAAGACAACTGGACTGAGGGAGTTTAATTAGTTGCCGTTGGACTTCTTTTTTTCTTCTTCGGAGAGGCCATTGGACTTTTTACTTTTAAAATAAAATAAAAAGTGAGATGTAAAGGTTTCAAATTGAGCACCATTTAGACAATAGTTAGAGCGTAAGGAGGGGTGGCAAGACTCAAGGAGGGGTGGCAAGACTAATAGCCTGTTTGGCCAAGTTCTTTTTGGTCAAAAGTGCTTTTTTTTTTCAAAAGCATTTTTGGCCAAAAGTTGAGGTGTTTGGCCAAGCTTTTGGAAAGAAAAAAAGTGCTTTTGAGGAGAAGCAGAAGCAGTTTTGGAGAAGCAGAAAAAAGTAGCTTCTCTCCAAAAGCACTTTTGAGAAAAATACACTTAGAAGTAGTTTTTTAAAGCTTGGCCAAACACTAATTGCTGTTCAGAAGTGCTTTTCAAACTAATTAGCCAAACACAAACTGCTTCTCACTAAAAGTACTTTTGAGAAAAACACTTTTGAAAAAAAGCACTTTTCAAAATAAGCTGATTTTTGCAGCTTGGCCAAACGGGCTATAAGGAGGGTAAGGGGAGTTGAGGCTGGACTCGCAGGTCATCCGTACGAGAGGGAGTTTTAAGTATCTTGGTCTATTCAGGGGATGGGGAGATTGATGAAGATGTCGCACATCGTATTGGGGCGGGATGGATGAAATGGAGACTCGCTTCTGGTATTTTATGTGACAAGAAGGTGCCACAGAAACTTAAGGGTAAGTTCTAAGAGCGGTGGTCCGATCAATGATGTTGTATGGGGTTGAGTGTTGGCCAGTCAAGATCGCTCATGTCCAGAAGATGAAGGTAGCAGAGAAGAGGATGTTGAGATGGATGTGCGGGCACACCAGGTTAGATAGGATCAGAAATGAGGTTATTCGCGACAGGTGGGTGTGGCCCCTATTGAGGACAAGATGCGGGAAGCGCGGCTTAGCTGGCTAGGTCATGTGAAGAGGAGGAGCACAAACGCCCCGGTGAGGAGGTGTGAGAGGTTGACATTGGAGTGTCTACAGAGAGGTAGAGGTAGGCCAAAGAAAGGTGGCGAGAGGTGATTAGGCAAGACATGGCGCAGCTTCAGCTGACCGAGGATATGACCATTGATAGGAAGGTATGGAGGTCGAGGATTAGGGTAGTAGAGTAGGTAGTCTAGAGTGTTCATAACAGTAGTATTGGCACGCAGCCTTGCTTTCTGTTGGTAGTAGGGTTTTTATGACTAGGCGTTGTATCCTTTCATTGTTGATCACCTTACTGTCTTGTTGTTTCTATTCTGCTTTTATATGGCTTTTTGGTATTGTTCCTTCTTGTCTATATTTTCATTACTATGGTGCTTATACTTTCCTGAGCCAAGGGTCTATTGGAAATAACCTCTCTATCCTCTCAAGGTAGGGGTAAGGTCTGTGTACACACTATCCTCCCTAGACCCCACGGTATGGGATAATACTGGGTATGTTGTTGTTGTTGTTGTTGTTGTTGAGGTGTATAGGACCGTTCGAAAATTTGGAAAACTCTAAAAAGTTATTTTTTTTTTAAATTTTCACTTAGATCATTCACAAAACTTCAAAAACAATCCAAAATTATATTCATGTCCAAACACAACTCTAATTTTCAAATACCATTTTTAGTTGAAAAAATTTTCGCCTTTTTTTTGTTGGAATTTTAGAATTCTTATGTCCAAACGCCCGCTAAGCCTTTGGAAGAATATTCTACATATGGCTAGGAGTACCATTCAAGGATCACTATATTCTATTCTTTGTATCTATTCCATTCTATTAAAGTCCTAATCCCATTGTATTTAGACAATTTTTATTATTAGCGACCAACTTAATCAATCACCTCTTTATCCAAATTTGAACAGTTCTTCAATAAGTTTTTCATAAAATTTACTGCTATTCAATAATAATTAGTAAAAATATATAAGTTATCCCCACACTTATCCGAAAATATTATTTATAAACTCTAATTTTATGGTTCTTGTTCAAAGTACGGCTAATACCCTATAAACCCAATTTCTTGTAAAATGGTGTTATAAACAAACCTGACCAGATTAATCAGAATTTCAATGCAAATACATTAGATGAAAAATAAAAAATAAAAAAATCTATGAAGTATTAGTGAGGGCAATTTTTGTTACACCCCATGTTTTCGTACTTAAGAGTACGTCGTAAGTCAATTGATGTAAGCTCAGAAATGAAATCATCTTTGAAAAAAATTTATAAAGTAAGTTAATCATGTTACCGTGAAAGTTAATAATATTTAAGATCATGAATAACAAGTAACAAGATGGTTGGAAGGCTTAGAAGCTAAACTAATTGAAGAAGATAAGCTTTGTCGAAAGTCGACAAGTTTGGCGTTACACCCTGTACGTTCTAAGGTGACGTATAATGAATATGAGACTTGTTAATCATGATTGAATGAGTGTAAAGTAATAATATGACTATATATGATGTTTGGACATAAACTATAAAGTTTGGGAAAAATTGGATTTAACTTACGGAAAAATCGAGTTAAGATTTGCCTTGTAACGAGCCATTTTGAGAAATTAAATTCGTAAGCTTTATGATGTCATTTTGGGACATATATCATAGCAAAATGAAGGTCTTGGAACCTAGTTTCCAATGGTCCAAACCATTTATTCATACGACATCGGGGTAGAGAAATATGAATTTTTAAAGTAAGGATCACCAAGTCACGTTGCCGCACTTCGGAGAAACTGGCAGGTTTATAGGCCAAGTTGCGACTCAGTTTTCTCCTAATATATTGAGAGTTACATGGAGATCTTTATATGGAATTAAATCTCTATGTGTTTAGTTTCCAACGCTGCAAACCGTTTGTCAATATGATATCGGAATAGAGAGATACAAGTATCCGAAGTGGTACTGCTCAAGCTGCCAAGCAGGCAGCTTACCCACCTGCTTGGAGAATTGAGGCAGTGGGCTTATAAGTTATTTTTATCCATTATATTTCGTCAATATCCAGAGATCAATTACTGCAGAACACTCTCAAACTCTCAAAGAACTTTTCCAAGGTTCCAAGAACTAAACTCAAGAGAAATCAACTCAAATCCTCATCAAATGTGTTAAAGACTACAAGAGAATACTTTTATGATGTTGTGGTGTGATTGAGGGCTATTGTGAGCTAAGTTGGGATGGGGTTTCGAGTTGAAGCTGCTGTCCAAGGTATGAATAACATATTCTTGATTGTTCCTAAGGTTAATCTTGTGTTTGTTGTGTTGTTTGAGTAAAAAACCATAAGATGCACTTGAAGGAACATGGGATACGGTTGTCTTTTTGGTTGGACTATTTTGTGATTAAAATATGGTTTGTGGTGGCTGAAAATTGTGAGAAATAATTTGATAATATTGTGGTTGTTGTTGTTAAGCTTTCCTAGGTGTTAATTAAGTTTATTGAAGAAGAAAAGATGAAAAACAAGTGATTGACGATAAAAATTGAGGTGCTAAACGTATGAGGCTGTTTTGGAAGGTATTTTGTGGAGGTTTTAAACTAGAAATAATACGGTACATATAAGTATGATGTTCTGAAGGTTATAAAATAATTTATGGAATAAGAGTTGGATTCAATTTATATCTTGTTATGAGTAAAAGAAACGAGCTTGTCGCTCAATATGATTGTTAAGATAATCGGAGAAACTCATATTGGATTATATTGTCGTTGTTGCTGGTGTTGGTTATAGTTGTTGTTGTTGGGTTGTTGATGACCCTTAGTGGTCTTTGGGATGTATTAAAAATAGGGGAGTTGCTGCCCGATTTTCCTTAAGTCGTGCGACTAGCCAAATACGATGGTACGACATTATATGTTAACGGCAATATCATTTCACTTGTTGTAGATGCAAGAAGTTGTGTTGAGCTTGGTTGAGTAATAAGGAAGAGATCATACAGGTATATTAAGGCTATCCCTTCTTTCTTTTTGGCATGATCTATACAACACGAACGAAACGAGCAAATGCACAACTTCCATAAATGACTTTATTCATAAAAATACTAGAGATGCCTATGTTCTTGATTCCCCATATGTCTTATTATTCTATTGTTTGTTCATGGTTCTCAGAAAATACGTAAATTGATAAAGTTTATTTCATGATTTTAATCCGAGGTCATAATGGTCTTATAACGTGCCAAGAAATTTTATTAACGTATTTCATATGCATTTCATACATTTATACATGCACATCGACCCATGACCAGATGACGTTATATACGCATACATATATGTATATATATGTATATGGGATACCGGAAAGGTTATGACATTATATACGCACCACCACCTGATCAGCTGGTATACGTTGATGATTTTGCCCACAGTGGTCGAGATGATATGATGGGATGCCCTCAGAGGCTTGATGATGTCATGAACACATGTACCTATGCACGACATGACATTCATACGCGTATGCATGACACTATAAGTATTTTATGATTTACAGAGTTATCCGGACTTACAGGTTGAGTCACTTACTCTATATTTCTTCCATGTATTTTATGTACTTATTTATGTGCCTTACATACTCAGTACATTATTCGTACAGACGTCCTTTCTGCCTGGGGACGCTGCGTTTCATGCCCGCAGGTCCTGATAGACAGGTCGAGAGTCCTCCAAGTAGGCTATCAGCTCAGCGGAAGATGTTGGTGCGCTCCATTTGCTCCGGAGTTGCTTGTTTGGTCAGTATGATTTAGATGCGTATTGTTTGGTATAGCGGGGCCCTGTCCCGACCTTTATGATAAGTATGTACTCTTAGAGGCTTGTAGACAGATGTCATGTATACGGATACTTGTATGGCCTTGTCGGCCTATGTTTCGAGTATATAAAGAATCATGCCGGCCTTATAGGCCCGTACTTCATATGTATAAGTTTTGTATTCCCTCATGCTTTACTCCGGTTCATTTACCTATGATAGAATGATATAAAAGATACGTTATGTTGGTACTCGGTTTAGTAAGGTACCGGGTGCCCGTCGCGGCCCATCGATTTGAGTCGTGACAATTTTGAACAATGAGGGACTATGTTGATGAATCCAATCATAGCAAAATATCCAAAAGGACCATAATGTGATTGTGGAATTTAAGTTATATATATTCTGACGACATAAAATATTTTTATAACTTTAATATTATTAATTTCCTATAGTAGGTTAATAACCTTTTTATTAGGTTACCTATTTGTTTACCCTAAAATCGGATAACAATTGAATTTGTAAGTGGTTTTAAGGATACGTGGATTAAATTGACACAAAGCGATAAATTAAATTGCAATTGAAATAAAATATGATAAAGTAGATTCAAACCACACAAATTGAATAGTTACAGCCTTGGCAGGTGAGCCACCCTTGAACAGAATGCACTTTGATCAGTGCCAAGACACAGTTGAATAAGAGCTTAAAGAGAAAGTAACAGTATATTGCTTCTAAATGCGTGTTATATCCCGTTTTACAAGTACTTAGACCCCTTTATATAGTAGGGGAGTCCTACTTTAGGTACAATTCTATAAAAGGTAAAAATCTCTTGATTCGATGATTTGTAGGTTCCTTATTGATACGTGCCGAGATTCAAGCCGTAATATCCGACCAGTCACGGATATTTCAGCCTTCTATTATTTCGATCTTTCATTGGTTACACTGACAACGTTTCCTCGAGCTCTTTCGGGGTCAGGGTCTATTCTGGGATCACGGATTCAATGTTCTCAAGGACAGACATTCTGATCTCGGGTTCTGAGCCGGTGGGATTTGGGGTCGATCATTAGTCCCTCACATTCCGAGCCCGATCTACCATGTCGTGGACGAGCCCGATTTCTACCGTATACAGATAGTCCCCTTGTTTTCGGAGAGTAGACGATAAAAAACGACATGAGCTCCTGATTCTCACCTCGATACCACGCGACAGAAATAACAAAATAAACGAAACGTCGCGTCAGTCAAGTCTTAATGGCATTAAATGCTTTCAGTTGCCGGTCGGCCACTCCTGGATGCGAACCCTCGTTTGAAAACAATAAATACCCCCTTCTTCATTCATTCAAACTTACATCCAAACCTTCTACCTCTTGTTCTTTAGAAATCTTTATATTTTCTGGCATTTGTACTCTGTTTTTTTAAGATCCTTTGTGAGGACTTTTGCTCATCTTCACCCCAAATCATCAAGTGTACTGCTCTAACTTCCTCTTATTCTTTTTCCCTCCAAAAAAGAAATGGCGAAGACTTCAAAAGTTGTTCCGCAAAAAGAAACTCCTTCTATATCGCGATCGGCTGCCGAGGAGACCATTCCACGTACTGTTGTTGAGGAACCAGCGTCGGAACCCCCTTTGAACACGTTCATCCCTGGTGGGTGCTTGGTAACTGCCGATTTTAAGATGATCAAATATCTCTTGATGACTTCTAATTTGTCTTAGATTAATTTATAGATAATCACAACTTTTTCCTTTATGTTTGTAGGCCTCGGTGCTTCATCACGAGACTTTTCTCCGATATCTGGAAGAGCTAAACCAGTATGAAGCCGAGATTCGAGGGCTCGCTGAGAAGAAAGATGCTTATAAACTTCTTAGCGAGCAACACGAAAGGGAAGCTAAGAGCCTCCCAGCTGAGCTAGAGGCGGTTCGGAAAGAGCACGCTGACCTGGTGGAAAAGGTAAAAGTCTTTGAGATTAGTGACAATGAGCTAGAATCGATGACTAACGCTCTGAACCCTCAAGTCCAAGAGAATCTTAATTGGATCGACCAACTTCGGGCAGAGATAGACATGGTAAAGGCCGAGGCCGAAGAATGGAAAAGCAAAATGGACCGACTGGCCTCGAAAAAGGAAACTGCCAGGGCGTAATTGGCTTCGGCTGAGGTCCAGCTTCCGGCGTCAAAGGAAAAGGCTGTGCTCCAGGCCAAAAAAATTGAGAAGCTCCAGTCTCATCTAAGTTCGGCCCTCTTCGATCGAGAAAATCTGGAGAAGGAGCTTGAAACAGCCAGGTCGGAGGCCGAGGTGGTTAGAGTCGATATCGATGAGATAGTGGCCCAATATAAGGCCGATGCTGAGGCGGTCCAGGTTCAAGCAAAGGATATCGTTGAGCATGCGAAGCAGCAATCCCGAAGGGAGACCCTCGAGGAAATTCATGCTCAGGGTTTCGACTTATCGGCTGAAATTGAGAGTACCAAAGAGCTCGAAGGCGAGGTCATGAAGTTGGCTTATCCCGAGGATGATGAAAATTCCGAGGGTTTGAGTGGATCCGAGGGTGGAGGAGACCCCGAAGGTGATGAGGCGGCCCTCGGCGAAGACTAGTCCACTTAGGCTCTTTTCAGATATTTTTGTTTTTTGCCTTTTGTATTACCTTTTTGTTGAGGCCGTTTGACCTTTATAAAATTTTGCACTGGTGTTTGGCCCTTGTAAATTTTTTTTGGATATGTATATAAGGCCTTTTCCCTTCAACAACTTCTGACTTTCTCCTTTGCTTTATTAATTATATTTGCAAAGATTGAAATGCCTTAACATGAAATAGTTAGGTTATGTTCGAAGGTTCGAACAAGCCTTGCCTTCAACATTATTTTGTTTTAAGGCATCGTGGGGGTTCGGTGTGACCAAATTTTCCCCTAAAGTACTTATACTTTTTCAGATTATAGTTTGTTGAGGGTAGCATTTAGAAACGGTTAAGAAATTTTAAGGCCTTGTTGTTTTTGTTATGGGTCTCAGACGTATTCGAGTCGTTTTAATATGGTTGTAGCCTATTTAGTTCGGGTGTTGCCTAGTGGGCTCGTTATCTCGAGTTATCCGGGCATGCCTAAGATAACAATCCCCGAGTGGGGATGGCCGTAGCCTTTAAAATTCGGGCGTTGCCTAATAGGTCTTGTGCCACCGAGCTCCGATAGCTCGGGCCGTCCGAGTTTGTTTTCGGATGGCAGTCCCCGAGTGAGAGTGATTGTTCGAACTCGAATTAAGATGGCCCTTGGGCTCGATACCTTTAGGGGATCGGAAGTAGGAAATTCCTTAAGAAATGCAAGGGAAAATTTAAGGGACAAGATATTTATTCGCAAGGAAAAGACCTCTTTTTATTCTTGTGCATAATAATTATACATATCTACATGCTTTTTGCCAGGGCTCGAGCAGTCTATGCGGGCACGGTTCATTTGACCATTTGGCCCTTACAATAAATCCTATCGATTGAGCCGAGACCATTCAATCACGAAGTTTCTTTCCTTGCTAAAGTCGATATCCGAGGGTAATGCCCCCGAGTATTCGAGGTTGATCATAGAGAGAAGCCTCGAATACTGTTGATGCGATCTTTGATACCAATTCATGACCGGCCTTCTATTCTAAGTTAGCACGATCCATTGTTGCCTTGTTAAAAACCTTGCCCGAAAACCCCATTTGGGACAAAACTGGTTCAAGGGAAAAAGAGTGCAACGCGTGCTTTAAGGCCTAAAAATTTGTACCGCTCCTTGTTGGTTACCTGCAAGTGTTTGTTCAAAATGTAAATAAAAGAAACGAATGAGGTCGTACCTTATCAGTAGTATCGTTTCAAGTGAGTTATATTACAGTTGTTCGGTAGTTGCTCGCCATTCATTGTTCCGAGTTTGTAGTATCCCTTTCCGATGATCTCAATAATTTGATATGGTCCTTCCCAGTTTGGCCCCAGCTTCCCTTCGTTCGGGTTTCGGGTGTTTAGTATTACATTCCTTAATACTAAGTCCCCGACATTGAAGTGTCGAAGGTTGGACCTTCGGTTATAATATCTCTCGATCCGTTGTTTTGGGGCGGCCAATCGAACAAGGGTAGCTTCACACCTTTTGTCTAATAGCTCCAGGCTCGTATTCATGCCTCGTCGTTCGACTCCTTGGTCTCTTATAAGAACCTGAGACTTGGCTCTCCGACTTCAATCAGTATTAGGGCTTCGGCACCGTAAACCAGCGAGAACGGGGTGGTCCTGGTGCTGGACTTTGAGGTCATACGGTATTGCCCATAAAACTTCGGGCAGGATTTCCTTCCATTTTCCTTTGGCATCGGTTAACCTTTTTTTGAGGTTTTGGAGTATGGTCTTGTTGGTCAATTCTGCTTGTCTGTTCCCAGTAGGGTGGTAGGGCCTTTTGATCTTGTGGTCTTCAAGAAACTTGCCTACTTTGCTACCGATGAACTGTTTCCCATTATCGCATACGATCTCGGCCGGCATTCCGAACCGACATATGATGTGGTCCCAAATGAAATCGATGACTTCCTTCTCCCTGACCTTCTCGTATGCCTGGGCTTCCACCCACTTAGAAAAATAGTCAGTCATAACGATATAAATTGAGCCTTACTGGGTGCCACGGAAGGGGGCCAACGATGTCCATTCCCTACTTCATGAACAACCATGGCGACAAAATCGAATGCAGCAGTTCCCCGGGTTGATGAATCATCAGAGCGTTTCTTTGGCACCCATCACATTTTCGCACGAACTCCTTTGTGTCCTTTTCATGTTGATCCAGTAGTAGCCAGCTCTGATTACCTTTTGAACTAATGATTCGGCGCCTGAATGATTTCCGTAAGTTCCCTCGTGAACTTCCCTCAGGACGTATTCGGTATCTCCCGGTCCTAGACATATCGCTAGTGGGCCATCGAACATTCTTCTGAATAAGGTTCCGTCTTCGGACAAGCTAAACCGGGCTGCCTTCGTACGCAGGGCTCTCAATTCTTTTGGATCCGAGGGCAGTTTCCAGTCTTCAGATATTCTACATATTTGTTTCTCCAATCCCAAGTCAAGATTGTAGAGTTTATCTCGGCGTGACCTTCTTCCACTACCGATCTCATGAGTTGTACGACTACCCCAGAGTTGAACTCGTCGTCCTCGACCGATGACCCTAAGTTTGCAAGGGCATTGGCCTCGTTGTTTTGATCCTGAGGTACGTGTTGCAAGGTCCACTCCTTGAACTGATGTAATGTTACCTGCAACTTATCCAGGTACCTTTGCATTCGTTCTTCTCTGACCTCGGAGGTCCCATTAACTTGGTTCACCACGAGGAGGGAGTCGCACTTAGCTTCGATTACCTCCGCCCCTAAGCTTTTGTTTAGTTCGAGACCTGCAATCATGGCCTCATATTCGGCCTCGTTGTTAGTCAATTTCACAGTTCTAATAGATTGTCTAACTACATTGCCTGTGGGTGGCTTCAATACGATGCCAAGTCCGGACCCTTTGGCGTTCAAGGCGCCGTCCGTAAAGAGGGTCCATATTCCCGAAGATGTCCCCTAGTTTATCAACTACTCTCTTTGGGCCTTGGGTATTAGGGTCGGTGTTAAGGCCACAAATCTGCCAAAATTTGAGATTTAATGGTTGTCCGGGGCCAATATTCAATATCTCACCCGCTGATTTCCACGGCCCATTTGGCCAATCATCCTGAGAGTTTGGGTTTATGCATTGTATTTCGCAATGGTTAAGTAGTCACAACACATATAGGATGGCACTGAAAATATGGTTTCAGTTTCCTAGAGGCGCTTAACAAAGCGAGCGCCAATTTTTCTAGGCGAGGGCACCTAGTTTCGGCCTCACCCAGAGTCCTGCTAACATAGTAAATTGGAAATTGCGAATCTTGCTCTTCCCGGACCAGGACTCCACTTACCGCTATCTCTGATACTGCTAAGTAAAGGTATAGTTGTTCGTCTGCCTTCGGCGTGTGAAGCAATGATGGGCTCGATAGATATTGCTTGAGTTCCTCCAAGGCCCGTTGGCATTTCGGGGTCCATGAGAAGTTGTTCTTCTACTTCTTCAGTAGCGAGAAGAAATCGGTAGCTCTTATCGGAGGACCTCGAGATGAATCGTCCCAAGGTGGTTATGCGCCCGGTTAACCTTTGTACGCCCTTTACGTTGTCCACCTCTGTGATATCTTCGACGGCTTTGATCTTGTCGGGGTTGATCTCGATTCCCCGGTTGGATACCATGAACCCAAGGAATTTTCCCGATCCGACTCCAAACCCACACATCTCCGGGTTCAGCTTCATATTGTACTTCTTCAATATGCTGAAGGTTTCCTACAAATGTTTTAAATGGTCCTCTGCTCGCAGGGACTTAACCAACATTTCGTCAATGTAAACTTCCATTGATTTTCTTATTTGTTCCTCGAACATCCGGTTTACTAGGCGTTGATAAGTGGAACCGGTATTTTTTAATCCGAATGGCATCACGTTATAGCAGTATGTGCCATACTTAGTGATGAAGGAGGTTTTTTCCTGATCATCCGGGTTCATCCGTATTTGGTTGTACCCGGAATGGGCGTCAAGAAAACTGAGAATCTCGTGGCCGGCTATGGCGATCGATGTTGGGGAAAGGGAAAGTGTCCTTGGGGCATGCCTTATTCAAAATCCTTGTAGTCTACACACATTCTTAATTTGTCCCCCTTTTTAGGGACTACCACTATGTTTGCTAACCAATCTGGCTATTTAACCTCCCGAATGGACCCTATTTTAAGGAGTTTAGATACATTGTCCTTGATGAAAGTATGTTTGATCTCGGACTGGGGTCTCCTCTTCTGCTTGACCGGGTGGAATTTCGGGTCCAGGCTTAGCTTGTGAGTGGTTATCTCCGGTGGGATCCCAGTCATATCAAGATGGAACCTAGCAAAACAATCTATGTTAGCTATAAGAAATTGAATAGTTTTTTTCTTGAGCTCGGGAGTTAACCCCGTGCCCAGGTATACCTTCCGATCGGGTAGATGCTCGATCAATATGATCTGTTCCAACTCCTCGACCGTTGATTTAGTGGTGTCGGAATCATCGGGGACTGTAAAAGATCTAAGAACCCCGTAATCATCGTCTTCATCAGTCCCCTGTTTATCCCGTTGGGTCGTGGATGGTGTCAGTAATTGCATGCTTTGTACCTGAACTTGGTTCCTTTGACGTTGCGAGTGTTGATATCGAAATCACCTCTTCGAATGCAAACATTTCCTCTACAGCTGGTTGTTCTCTGTAGATTGTTTTAATCTTTCTTGGCATTGGGAATTCTAACACTTGATGAAGAGTCGAGGGCATTGCCCTCACGTTGTGGATCCGCGGCCTCCTGAACAGGGCGTTATACCTCATGTCTCCTTCGATCACATAAAACTTAGCCTCCTGGATGATCCCGGCGGCATTCACTGGTAATATTATCTCCCCCTTAGTGGTTTCACATGCCATGTTGAATCCGCTTAGAACTCGGACTGCAGACACGATTTGATCTTGTAGACCGAGCTGTTCTACGACTCTCGACCGGATGATGTTGGCCGAGCTACCTGGATCAATTAATACACGCTTAACTCGAGATTTATTTATAAGTACAGATATTACCAGTGCATCATTGTGGGGCTGCACGATCCCTTCTGCATCCTCGTCGTTGAAAGACAAAGTTCCTTCTGGTATGTAATCTCGAGTCCATTTTTCCCTTGTGATGGATACTTTAGTGCGTTTTAACGTCGGCCTTGAGGAACATCGAACCCACCGATGATCATGTTGATGATGTGTTGAGGTTCTTCTTGTTTGGTCTATTTATTAGAATCCCTATTTCTGAAATGATTCTTGGCTCGGTCGCTCAGGAATTCTTGAAGGTGCCCATTGTTAACCCTTTGTTCTGTGACTGTGAGTGCCATGATATTTGCACATCTGGTTAAGATCCCTTTGGGCTGGGTTGGATTGTAGAGGTTGGGGCCATATGATGTCCTTGATGCGTCTGATAGCTGATACGATGGCAGCAATATCAACATTAAAGTTATATTTCGATAACCTTGGTGCTTTTTTAGGCCCGACAGGCCTGTCAAAATAGTTCTTGCTCATGAGTCCCCGGATACTCTGGCCTCGATCATTTCACCTTTCATTTTGCATAGAATTCTGTCCGAAACCCACTACTTCTTTGATCTCTATTGTACGGCTGGTATCTATCCCTGCTTGATTTGGGTTTACGGTCGATATCTTTCTTGACTTTGTCGATGGGTCTAACAGGATAAACGAACCCGGAAGGAGCCCCAAGTTGATCATCTTCGACTCTGATTTCGATTGATATCAGTTATGCACATCAGCCCAAGTAATAGCCGGATACTCTATCAGATTCAGCTTCAACTGTTGCGAAGCCACCGAGCTTCGAACATTGAGTCCTTGGGTGAAAGCTTGAATGGCCCAATCATCAGCGACCGACGACAGATCCATCCGTTCCATTTGAAACCGACACGAACTCCCTGAGCATCCCATTATCCTTCTGTCTTACTTTGAAAAGGTCCGACTTCTTGGTTTCAACCTTGATAGCCCCGGCGTGTGCTTTCACGAAAGAGTTTGCAAGCATAGCAAATGAGCCAATAGAATTAGGAGGTAAGTTATCATACCATATCATAACTCCCTTTGACAGGGTCTCTCCGAATTTCTTCAACAAGACAAACTCGATCTCATCATCCTCCAAGTTGTTTCCTTTGATGGCGCATGTGAAGGAGGTAACATGCTCGTTTGGGTCGGTCGTTCCGTTGTACTTAGGAATCTCGGGCATGCAAAATTTTTTTGGGACCGGCTTTGGAGACTCACTCGGAGGGAAAGGTTTTTGTATGAACTTCTTGGAATCCAAGCCTTTTAGTATCAGCGACGCTTCCGGGATTTGGTCGACCTTGGAATTGTAGGTTTCTACCTTTTTGTCATTTACTTCGATTTTCTTCACCCCTAATTCTATTCGTTTTGTCAGCTCCTCGAGCATTTTTATTTCATTCGACCTCTCTACGACCGATTCTTCCCTACGGGTGATTTTCCGGGACGGATCGGGTTCAATTCTGCTCGGTGCGTGGCTTTGGTTCTGTAACTAAGCTATCACCGCCTGTTGAGCCTGTAACGTTTCGAAGATCATCCGTAGATTGATCCCGTCTCCTCTATTGTTTTGAGTATTCTGCGCTGCAGACCGGCTCCACTACGGACGCTATTCTCGTGGTCGGTAGGCAGGTTTGTGTCGATAGCCACATGCAAGTTAGCGTCCAACAAGTTTGCGACTGGAATTCCGATGGGATCAACGAGCAGCGTTATCGGGAGCTATATTGTTATTTTCACCGTGATGACCAGACCCATTGTCAACAGGTAGGGGGTGCTAATTGTGAGTTTTGACATTTTGAGCTTTAACCTGGAATTAGAGACACTTCAAAGATCAAGTGTAAAGTAGTGTGTGTTATGAAAATTTGTATCAAATAGCCACTATTATCCTTAGCCCAATGGTGGGCGCCAAACTGTTTACCCTCAAAATAGATAACAATTGAATTTGTTAGTGGTTTTAAGGTAATATGGATTAAATTGACACAAAGCGATAAATTAAATTGCAATTGAAATTAAATATGATAAATAAAATTCAAACCACACGAATTGAACAGTTACAGCCTTGGGATGTGAGCAACTCTTGAACAGAATGCACTTTGATTAGTGCCAAGATACAGTTGAATAAGAGCTTAAAGACAAAGTAACAATATATTGCTTCTAAATGTGTGTTATATCCTGTTTTACAAGTAATTAGACCTCTTTATATAGTAGGGGAGTCCTACTTTAGGCACAATCCAATAAAAGGTAAAAATCTTTTGATTCGCTGATTTGCCGGTTTCTTATTGACACGTGCTGAAATTCACGCCGTAATATCTGACCGGTCACGGATATTTCAGCCTTCTGTTATTTCGGTCTTCCGTTGGTTACGCTGACAACGTTTTCTCGAGCTCGTTCGGGGTCAACGTCTATTACGGGATCATAGATTCAATGTTCTTGAGGACAGACATTCTGATCTCGAGTTCTGGCCCGGTGGGATTTGGGGTCGATCATTAGTGCCTCACGTTCCGAGCCCGATCTATCATATCGTGGACGAGCCCGATTTCTACCGTATACACTATCACCTAATTGTACAAAAATTTTTTACACCTTAGTGCACAATGCTTAAACTCTAATTTCATAGGGATCAAAAGGAGGTAAACCTTTTAATCAAACTAATATGGAAGATTTATTTCAATAAATAAAAAAAAAGGTGAAAACAATTGAGCACCCGATCCTAAACAGTCTATCAAGAAAAGTAGAGAGGAAAAAAAAATCAAAGTAAGGACAAAATGATGGAATAAGAGTTAGTAAAGACTAGGACAAGGAGTCGTATATTTAAACGACTCTCGATAAAATAACACTACTATAATAAGCAAAGACATTTCTAAATTACCTAAATTATGCTGTTTCTGTCAGACTTCTATTTCCCGCAAAAAGCTGATCCATTGACATGAAGCTGAAGATCTCAGACTAAAGTTCGCCGACAAGATTTCTGCTTTCATCTTTGTCTGAGATCTTTGCAGGTTCGTTCTTCTTCCGATTTTTATGTCAATGTTGATGTTTTTACATTTTGTGTATATAGAGATGCTAATTCAGCGGTTTTATTCACTAAATTCTTCATTTAGATCACTGTGTTACTTTATTTCTTCGGTTTCTTTTTTTTTTCTTAAAAAACTTTTCATTAGCACTTTTTGGTGCACAGAAGATTTTAGTTTTTTTGTTAGCTCGTGCTAGTTCTAGGGTTTTGTGTTGGACAGATGCTAATTGTATTGTTGACTTGTCTGATTTCTCTGAATCGAAGAATTGGTTCCTCCATTAGTAAAGTTTGGTATCTGCTCGGTGAAATTGTTAAATTGCCAGAGTTATTAGCTCGACCATTTAACAACCCCAGGAAAACTTAGCTTTAACCCGATACTACTTGGGGTAGGCATATGAATCCTCAATATTGATTCTGCTCCCTATGAACCTGTTTCTTACAATGCTTACTAATAACTGTTTCGGGTTCCGTCAGTAGGGGACTTTCACAAATCGGATCTTTCAATACCACCCCAAATGAAAAAACAAATAAGAAAGAGTTGGCAAGATAGTTGAGAAGGGTAGAGGGGCGGGCCCATTATTCCCGAGTTTCGAAGGCTGCAGTTCGTGCTAGGGGTTTGCCCCGGACCAATTTCTCGGTCATCAAAAAGAAAGAAAAGAAAGAGTTGGGAAGATACCTGTGAGGGTGAACTATAAGCTTTAAAAATTCTGATACTTAGTGTGTTGTCATCCTGTCACTTTCATTTGTTGATACATGATGATATTTCTGCCCCTTTTTGTGTTGTTTTATTGTGGAAATAATCTTGAATTTCTTTGTTTTTAATGCAGATTTCTTGCTGTAAGTTTCACTATCCATCAGAATTGAGGGACTGTTTGCAGTATATTAAGCTACAGCAATCAATTTTGAGGGCAAATGGTCATGCTTACTGGTTCTAATGAAATTCTGGGATTCTTTCTGTCTTGAAAAAAATAAATTTATTTGCCATGGGCGTAAGTTACTTGTCAATTTCAGCATTCTGCACTGCTCTGAGCTATGTTGGACTCCAGTGTTGGATGGGAATTTCAGTTCAGAAACTAAAATCAGATGGGTTCATTGGGGAGAGTATTATCAACTTTGGGAATGAAAGCCGTGCATTAGAGACTCTTTTAGGTTCACAGACCACAATTGCTTTGGGAGCCAATTTTGCAGTTAACATATTTATCCTACTGGTTTTGTGTCTTAAGGTAATTGTCCTTTGCACATTGAGCTTAATGGTGATGACAGATATTGTTACCATGGGCTGGGAAATATCAAACAGAGCATTTACTTCTTGCTTTTAAAAAGCTCGGAGTAAATCAGGAAATAGTACTCATTCTATTATAATGTGCTCGGCCTTCTATTCAGTATACCTGTGGATAATTTTTAGTTGTTGTTTGCCCTTTGACAAATGCACAAAATTTATTATTTGTACATGAGGGACATGGTTATGGAATCATATTGAAGGAAAGAAGACCATATTAGTGTTTGTTCTAGCTTATAATTTAGTTTTATCTAACACCTTTGAAAAGGGGGAATCGCACTTACAGCCAAGTAGACTTCATTCATCCTTGGATAAGTGACATGGTTACATGTAAGGCCTACCAGGTTATACCAGATAAGCCCTAACCATTAGTCGATACTAAAAGGCTCAAACCGAGTAATATTCATGGACAAGCTTTTGAAGGAGGAAGCCTGTGGGAGTAAATGAAAAGTTGCATTAAAAAGGTAGAAAATGAAGTTCGTGTCTAAACGACTAAGACCTCAACCACAAGAATCATGGTGGTGGAGTAAGGAGGTGCAAAGAGCTAAATCAAAAAGAGAGTGGTGTAAGAAGTTACCAACAATCATCATAAAAAAGAAAAGAAAAGAAGAAGTTACCAACAACAGTAGATGGAGAAGCCTTTGAAAGCTATAAGAGAACGAAAAAAGAATCTTAACCTCAAGCTTCATTAATAACCACGCTCTTTTTCTTTTCCTGTTCAAGAGAAAGAATGTGATTATGAAGCTTGAGAGTTGAGGTAAAGCCTTCGATAGATCACTTCTACCAAAAGTAATGGAGGTGGGAAGGAAATAAAGTAATATATAAACTAGCACCAGTGAGAGAGTGGAGGGATAGACTCAACTGTAGATGAATCCTAAATAATTCTGAGAGGAAATAGTGTGATCAAATAGGAGAGCTGAAAATCCTACTTTGATCAATTTCTCAGCACAAATCACGAGGACAAATTTTCAGATTTTCGTGCATATGTGATAGAGAGAAACCTTAATATAGACTCAACTATAGATGATTCCTAAATAATTCTGAGAGGAAATAGCGTGATCAAATAGGAGAGATGAAAATCCTTCTTCGATCAATTTCTCAGCACAAATCACAAGGACAAATTTTCAGATTTTCGTGCATATGTGATAGAGAGAAACCTTATTTGCACTCTTAGAAGTAGGTCTACTGAAGTAAAGGAGGCAAAATTAGCTGAGTTAGAACGTGTTTATTGATGATAAGTACCAAGAAGGTACTACAACAGTACAGAAGAAAAGGACACCCTTTCAGCTTTACTGAATGGCTATCAAATCTTTTAATTTCTTCTTTATTGGACATCTATACATGTAATGGCTTTGTCTCTTAATATTGGTGTGAACATTCGAAATAGGACCTTCTAGTCTTCTAGTGGAAGTTCATGGGAAAAATAGGTATCTCTTCGTGCACCTGAATCCTTTTCAAATTTGTATATGCCTTTTACAGCACAAGTTTTTTTCACGACTTTTAAGGTATTAGCTATAAATTTAATTGGGTCGTCTTTCTCAGATAGATTTGGTTATCGACAATCTTTGTGCTTTCTGCAGACAATATTCTTTGGAGATTTGCACTCGCCAGAAATACGAAAGCTGGTTGAGCGCCTCATCAATTATGTTATTTCCAAGGTAAATATCTGATATCTTAGTTATATAAATAGTAGGTGGTGTGTAGAACCTTGATGAACTGTCACTTTCTTTTCTTTCCCTGTTGAAGGACTATCATTATGGCTCAAAACTCTATACTCGGGGACTGATAAGGAGATTTATGCAACATATAGTGTTGACATCGTCTCATTTGATTTTACTTTTTAAGAACTTTTTATGGCCCCTTTAAATGGCATGCAAAATATTATGTCATTACATTGATTTGTATGATTAAGTAAGCTGATGTGTGATAGTTACTTCTTCTCCCTTCTTTCTTGGAGCAATGCTGAGCCAATTGAGTATGAGCCCCTGATGCAAAGAAATTAAAAAGAATTAGGAAGGGAGAGGGACAAAGGGCTCTCTTTTAAAACTAGCTCTATTCCAATTTGTTGATAACTTGTCGGAAGAAGTGTGCTTTAGCCTTGTTAAGATTATTAGCTCCTCTCAGTCCTTGCTATGGAAGATCTCAATAGTTGATCCACTGGGTTCTTGTCAATGAATTGAACTGAAGATGGTGATAGAAGTGAGCTTCAGCCTGGTTCAGGTTGTTAGCACCTAAGTTGCTCCGACATGGCAGTTTAGGTGCTGCACCCGTATCGACACGACACTAGTATGGGTGTGGGTATGGGATCCGTACTGGATCTATTCAAACAATTTTAGTACTTTGACCATGACGGACAGGAAAATACGAGACGAGATATAATTTGATTCCCGAAATCAGAACCAAAACTAGGTAAATTGAAGAAAATAGCATAACTTGTCTAGGAAATCAATCCTTTACTTATCTATAACTTGAGAAAGAAATCTACACTTTACACGTTATACGTAAGTCCACAAAATTTCTCATAATTTAGAGATATTTTATATTTTTATTCTTTGAATTATTTTTAGCCGGATCCTCGCACCCGTATCTATACTAGGATCCATATCCCCGAATCTTTTACATCTCGAAGGATCCGATCTCTAGATTCGCACCTCTTACGGACACCCGAACCCATGCCCGAGCAACTTAGGTTAACACCTCTCAGTCCTTGCTATGCAAGACCCCTGTAGTTGATCCCAGGTTCTTCTTGTCAATGAATTGAACTAAAGATAGTGCACTGTAAAAATTGTATAGCTTCAAGATATATATGCCCGAGGAAAGAAGGGAGAACCGGCATGCAATTATTTTGTTGGACTTGGACTTGCAATCTTTAACAATTTTTTTTTAATATCATGGAGTCTTCTAAGTTCAGGAGTTGAAGATCTCAATTTCTTCTGATGATTTTAGCTTTCTCTGATTTCTTTTTATTTTATACTGGAAACTTTTGATGTGTTAGGATAATTATTCAATCCATGCCTGGTTCCAATTTGAGATGTCTGCTTTTAATCATTCTTCAAATAAGCCTGGAATGTTGACAAAGGTTAGAGGGTATCCATCAATATCACTGTTGTCAGATTACTACATGTTGAAATCCAACAACATGATATCGAAGGAAGAAATTTCCCAAGTTCAAGAGTTTGATGTGTCTCTCTTATTAAGAAAGCTTAAGTTTGAAGATATATTCTGTTTTTTTTTTTTTTGATAAATGAAGTTCAATCTTTTAATTCAACATATAGTCTTTGAATTGTTTTAAACTGTTGTGTATTTGATTGTGTATGTCTTGTCATGGCGATTTTTCACTGATGAGCAACTGCGGAGTTCTGAATCACTTCTCTGCAATGAGCTAGAGCATTTCTAACTCAGTGCTTGAGACTTACAGATCCATGTTGACATTTGCTAGTTTAATAGTCATTACTACATTCATGTGGTCCTCTACGTGTAAACTTTATACTAATGAAATCAATGAAGTAATTATCGCATTCATGTTTTTCTCTAATAGTTATATTGGAAGTATTTTAGTATTTCTGTCCACTGATAACTATTTCCAGGGAACTTTTCTTCCATTGGTAGTTCCACCAACGCTGTATCAAGCAGGCCTATGGTCAACGTGGCTTGTTGTTCTTTGCTTTCTAAAGGTATCTACTGCTGCGTTCTCCAAGTTTGTGAATGTTGGGGTTTTGAGCGTCTCATCTTGGACAAAATCTAAATGTATGTTTGCCCAGATGTTTCAAGCTTTAGCTAGGGATCGACTTGAACGACTGAATGCCTCTCCTTCAGCTACTCCCTGGACATACTTCCGTGTGTATTCTGCCTTATTGCTGGTTTTCTCAGCCAACTTACTCTGGTAATTCCTAGACCTAAATCTGTTTATTGTTCATTATATAATGGCATAGGTCACCTTTTTTCTTTTAAGACCGTATTTAGTTTTTAGGATATAGAAGGTATTGTATGTGTATTGTCTTTGCTGCTGATGGGTGTCGACACGTTATGATTCTGGTGTAGCTATAGTAGCCATCCAGGATTCGTTCACACAAAACATGGTCTTTGACTAGAGAAACAACAACAACAACCCAGTAAAATCGCACAAGTGGGGGCTGGGGAGGGTAGTGTGTACGCATACCTTACCCTCGGCTCAAGAAGACGAAAAAAGAGTAGATCAATAAAAATAACAGAAGCCAGAAAGATAATACCAGCAATGTAGGAACCAGAAAGTAGA
Organism: Nicotiana attenuata; assembly: GCF_001879085.1. NCBI lineage: Eukaryota > Viridiplantae > Streptophyta > Magnoliopsida > Solanales > Solanaceae > Nicotiana > Nicotiana attenuata. The sequence continues at coordinate 47,247 of NW_017672990.1, forward strand.
AAGACAAGCAATAACTGATTTGGAAGACAAAATTGCCCACAAAAGTTACCTGCTACTCATGGACAGCTATAGGGGGAGCTTGTCTCACACAAGATAACCTCTGTAGAAGGAGTTTCCAACTAGCTAATAGATGCTACATGTGCCAACAAAACTCAGAGTCTACTAACCATCTCCTTCTTCACTGCCCAGTAGCCACTTCCATGTGGTCTATGTTTTTTCCCATTATGGGAATAAGCTGGACACTACCTCAGGGCAGTAAGGAAGCAGTTGAAGGGTGGAACAAGTGGAAAGTTGACAGAGCCATCAGGAAAATCTGGAAGATGATCCCTCCTTGCATCTTTTGGGTTCTTTGGACAGAGAGGAATCTCAGATGTTTTGATGGAGTTGCAACTCCTCATTTTTTGAAAGCTAAAGGTCTAGTGTACCTTTTTAGTTGGAGCAACCTAACCCCTGTTAATAATGTTGCCTCCTATCTAGATTTTATCAGTTCACTTACTTTGACTTAGGCCATATTTTTGTTCTTTTGTTTTTTATGTTAGCTCTCTGGCTGGAATTGAAACACATTGTAATGGAGCTAACAATGGCCTATTTTGTATTTCTGCATCTTCTGGATGCCATAAATGAATCATCTTACTTCATCAAAAAAGGAAAAGAAAAAAGACAAGCAATAACAATAAACAGTAACAATGGCACAGTACTACGAACACGAGGAAGTAGTATGGACACTGTTAGTTTGATAGTTAAATAGTAGTAAATAACCCTAATCCCATATGTATTAGGAGTAGGACATGTATTATATATATAGGGCTCATTGTATCATTGTCATTATTAATCAAGAATATTTTCTCCCGTGCTTTCTCACATGGTATTAGAGCTTTGGTGAGAATAGATCGCTGTGCGTCATTCCAGCGACATCCGGGAAGAAAGAACTCAGTCACCGTGAGATTTTCCGGTGACCTAAGTGACTATTTGCGTCAAAGTCACTAATTATCAGTGTTGTGCAAAATCCAACACCACCAAAAGGTCCCCAAGAGATAGGCGACCAAACCCTAGAAAAACCACCTGAAAACACTCACCCACGCGCCTGCCGGAGTTCTGCCGCCGGCGGTGCGTTTGTCCCGCGCGTGAGGGCTGTTCCGGCCAGAATTTCAAAAAGTTTCTTTTGGACAGTGTAATCGCCTTGCTTTTCCGAGCCTACCCATCAAGTTTACATCAGATTCCGACGACTTTTTTATTTTCCGGCGAGCTACAGTGTTTCTGGTGAACAGTAACAGTGAAACAGTGATTTCCAAACAATTTTCTGACCTTTTTTTTTCTTGATTTGCACCGGGTGTCCGAGTCTCTAAGAGCCCCGACTAATCCCGGGGGTGCACAGGCCCTCGGCAAGGAGTTTACTGCAAGTGCACCACGGTTAATTCAGGTTTTACCCAGTTCGATGGCCCTCAGAAATTGTTTGCACCCAGTGGGTTTCGAACTTGAGACCTTGAAAGGGAGCAAACCCCAAGGCTCAAGTCTATTACCACCAGGCCAACCCCTGAGAGTTGAACATTATAATGTCATTCTTATTAGAAGCCTTAGACTCACAATTCGTTGGATCGAATGCATTAAATCCAATCCAGATGGTTTCTTTACCGGATTATATTGAGTTCCTTCAGTACAAAGCACGTAAACAGACATCTTCAGGATTAGCCTCCGTTGTTCCAACAAATAGTAGCATGACTGGTGTCTCCCAATCTTCACCTTCTGAGTCTTGGGTCATTGATTCAGGTGCATCTGATCGTATTTCTGGTAACAAATCTCTTTTCACTAGTATCTCATATTCTCAATCTCTTCCAACAGTCACAATGGCCAATGGGTCTCAAGCCATGGCAACTGCAATAGGTCAAGCAAGTCCACTTCCTTCCTTACCTTTAGACTCAGTTCTTTATGTTCCTGGTAGTCCTTTTAATCTCATAGCCGTTAGTCGCTTAGCCAAATCACTTAAATCTGCTGTTTTATTTCTTGATGACCTTGTTTTTATACAGGAACGCAGTACAGAGCGGATCATTGGTACCGGACGTGAATCAGATGGACTTTATTACCTTATCCTTGCAAAATCACATGGACTCGCATCTTGTCTTCCTCCAATAACTTCTCCCGTTACTGATTCACCAGATTTATTACATAAACGGTTAGGACATCCCAGTTTTTCAAAACTTCAGAAAATGGTACCTGGCTTATCTCACTTGTCCACTCTAGAGTGAGTCGTGTCAGCTTGGTAAGCATACCCGCTCTCATTTCCCGCGGCGTCTTGACAATCGAGCAGAGTCACCTTTTACTTTAGTCCATTCAGATGTTTGGGGTCCTAGTCGGGTTAGCTCTACCTTAGGATTCCGCTACTTTGTCAGTTTCATTGATGATTATTCTAGATGCACTTGGATATTTTTGATGAAAAATCGATCTGAGTTGTTTTCTATTTTCCAGACCTTCCATGCTGAAATTCAAAATCAATTTGGGGTTTCTATCCGCACATTTCGTAGTGATAATGCCCTAGAGTATTTGTCTTCCCCATTTCAGCAGTTTATGAACTCCCATGGGATTATTCATCAAACATCTTGTCCGTACACATCCCAACAAAATGGGGTAGCTGAAAGAAAGAATAGACATCTTATTGAAACTGCTCGTACCCTACTTATACAATCTCATGTTCCGCTGCGTTTTTGGGGGGATGCAGTTCTTACATCTTGTTATCTTATTAATCGTATCCCATCTTCAGCTATCCAAAATCAAGTTCCATTCTCTGTCCTGTTTCCCACTTACCTTTGTTCTCTCTTCCACCCCGTGTCTTTGGGAGTACGTGCTTTGTTCATGACCTTACTCCAGGAAAAGATAAGTTAGCTCCTCGTGCTCTTAAGTGCATATCTCTGGGTTACTCAAGAACGCAAAAGGGATATCGATGTTATTTTTCTGACCTTTAGCGATTTCTTATGTCTGCTGATGTTACCTTCTTTGAAACCCAATCATACTTCACAGGTCCAGTTAATCACTTAGATATTTCTGAGGTGCTACCCGTTCCTTCTTTTGGAGATTCAGTCCCTATCTCCCATTCATCTTCCTCCATAGCTCCACCGCCTACAGTTCCAGTTGCAGCTCCACCACCTATAGCTCCAGTTCCACCAACTATAGCTCCAGTACCGCCACCTAGTCCAGTTCCACCAACTATAGCTCCAGTGCCACCACCTAGTCCAGTTCAACCTTCTACAGCTCCACCACTCCTGACTTATCATCGTCGTCCGCCCCCAGCATCAAGCCCAGCTGATTCACGTCCTGCACCCGACCCTGCTAATACTGCGGACTTGTCTCCTCTTAATCAACCGATTGCACTACGAAAAGGTATACGGTCCACACTTAATCCTAATCCTCGTTATGTCGGTTTAAGTTACCATCGTCTCTCATCATCCCACTGTGCATTTGTGTCATCTTTGTCCTCTGTTTCCATCCCCAAGTCTACAGGTGAAGCACTGTCTCATCCCGGATGGCGACAGGCTATGATTGACGAGATGTCTGCTTTACATACGAGTGGTACTTGGGAGCTTGTTCCTCTTCCTTCGGGTAAATCGACTGTTGGTTGTCGTTGGGTGTATGCAGTCAAGGTTGGTCCAGATTGCCAGGTTGATCGACTTAAGGCTCGTCTTGTTGCCAAAGGATATACTCAGATATTTGGACTCGATTACAGTGATACTTTCTCTCCCGTGGCTAAAATTGCATCAGTCCGCCTTTTTCTATCCATGGCTGCTGTTCGCCATTGGCCTCTCTATCAGTTGGACATTAAGAATGCTTTTCTTCACGATGACCTTGAGGACGAGGTTTATATGGAGCAACCACCTGGTTTGGTTGCTCACGAGGAGTTTAGTGGCCTTGTATGTCGGTTGAGCCGGTCCCTCTATGGTCTAAAGCAGTATCCTCGAGCCTGGTTTGGTAAGTTCAGCACAATTATTCAATTATTCAGGAGTTTGGCATGACTCATAGTGAAGCTGATTGCTCTGTATTTTATCGACATTCTGCTTCAAATCTCTGTATTTATCTAGTCGTTTATGTTGACGATATTGTTATTATCGGCAATGATCAGGATGGTATTAGTAAGTTGAAGCAACATCTCTTTCAGCACTTTCAGACTAAGGATCTGGGTAGATTAAAGTATTTTCTGGGTATTGAGGTCGCTCAGTCTAGCTCAGGTATTGTGATCTCACAACGGAAGTATGCCTTAGATATTCTTGAGGAGACAGGAATGATAGGTTGTAGACCTGTTGACACTCCGATGGATCCGAATTCTAAACTTTCGCCAGGACAGGGGGAGCCTCTTAGCGATTCTGCAAGATATATGCGGTTGGTTGGTAAATTAAATTACGTCACAGTGACTAGACCTGACATTTCCTTTCCTGTGAGTGTTGTGAGTCAGTTTATGGATTCTCCCTGTGATAGTCAATGGGATGCCGTTGTCATTCTTCGGTATATAAAATCAGCTCCAGGCAAAGGCTTATTGTATGAGGATCAAGGCCATGAGCAGATCGTTAGGATACTCAGATACTGATTGGGCAGGATTACCTTCTGATAGACGTTCTACGTCTGGATATTGTGTCTTAGTAGGAGGAAATTTGGTGTCTTGGAAGAGCAAGAAACAGGATGTGGTTGCTCGGTCTAGTGCAGAAGCAGAATATCGAGCAATGGCTATGGCCACATGTGAGCTAATTTGGATAAAACAGTTGCTCAAGGAGTTGAAATTTGGTGAGATTAGTCAGATGAGACTTGTGTATGATAATCAAGCTGCTCTTCATATTGCGTCAAATCCAGTGTTCCATGAGAGAACTAAACACATCGAGATTGACTGTCACTTTATTAGAGAAAAGATACTCTCGGGAGATATTGCTACAAAATTTGTGAAGTCGAATGATCAGCTTGCTGATATTTTCACCAAGTCCCTAACTGGTCCTCTTATTAGTTACATATGTAACAAGCTCGGTACATATGATTTATATGCACCAGCTTGAGGGGGAATGTTAGTTTGATAGTTAAATAGTAGTAAATAACCCTAATCCCATATGTATTAGGAGTAGGACATGTATTATATATATAGGGCTCATTGTATCATTGTCATTATTAATCAAGAATATTTTCTCCCTTGCTTTCTCACAGACACAACATGAACCAATAGCAATATAAGACAAAACGCTATCAGGCTAGCTCCACACCCAGTATGAAGTAGAAAAATGATCAATACCTCCTAACCTTAACCCTAATGCTCGACCTCCACACCTTCCTATCAAGGCCAAGTCCTCGGAAATCTGAAGCCGCGCCATGTCTTGCCTGATCACCTCTCCCCAATACTTCTTAGGCCGTCCTCTGCCTCTCCTTATACCCGACAAAGCCAGCGGCTCACACCTCCCTACCAGGGCATTCAGGCTCCTCCTCCGCACGTGCTCGAACCTTCTAAGCCTCGTTCCCGCATCTTGTCCTCCATGGGAGCCATGCCCACCTTCACCCGAATATCTTCATTCCTAATCTTATCCAGCCTAGTGTGCTGCACATCCATCTCAACATCCTCATTTCTGCTACTTTCATTTGCTAGATATGATAATTCTTGACTGGCCAACACTCAGCACCATACAACATGGCCGGTCTTTGACTAGAGAAAACATAAGAATATTCTTACCAGATTCATCCGCTCAGCTCCTCCTCAACCACCAGTATTGCCTCTATTAGGTCAAGGTCTGACCTTCAGTAGAGTCATTTCGTGATTGAAAGAACCTTTTCGAAAGTGATCCATTCTGAGTTGAATGATACCATATATTCAGCAGAGAGACTGCTACAAAGTGGAGAAAGGGAGAAGCAGCTTTAAGATGGCATAGAGACTGCTGCAAATCCGAGAATGAGAATGAAAAGAAGAGCGCCAGAAGAGGGAAAACCACATTGGAGAGCTTGTCTGATTCAATGTGCTAACACAATTGCAATACCAAAGGCTCACATAAGGCACGTTTAAGGCCTGAACTTAGGTGCAGAACAGGCTGAGTGCTTCCCCTCGCTTAACTGGCGCTTCGGTGCAGCCACCAAGGTGCTAAGGCATTAAGCTATCACCAACGGAGAGTAGCCCTGAAGAAGTGACACTAAACAATAAATATTTCTCTTATTTGTAAAAGTTTTAATTTGTTTTTTTTTAAATTTCTCTTATTTGCCTTAGAGCTCTAATGGAGCTCAGCATTTTTTGCCACTTTTTACCTTTGATAACACTGCACAATGGGAAAGATTTAGTTGTATGATTGTTGAAGGGAACTCATCTTTATGATTTACCTTCTTGCTTAGATCATTGCTTTGGTAACATGAATAATGTTGTGCAGGTAAAAATGGAAACAGTAAAGGCAGGTCAGCATCTAGACTTAAGCCTCTTAGTGGGATACCTATTGTGACACCAAGCCCTCAATAAGGCTGGACTTCCCTACACTCTGGCTCCTGAAATCCATTTTCAATCCATTTCCCTCAGCTCTCTGCTTCCATTTTCGAAACCTTCATTCCTTGGTGGAGGCCTGGAATTGGTGATTTGCATCTTTGTGCATTTCTCCGAAGCCCTTTCTATTCTTTTTAGAGCTTGGAGTATGTATTCTAAAATTTAGGTATGTCTGAAAGAATGATCGAACAATAAGAGACCGTGGTCCATAAGGGTCCCTTTTAGAAATCATGAGTGGTATTTCTTAAACAATGTTGATGTTTGAGTATTCGACTCTCTATACTGGAACCAGATCTTCAGTTTCTTTCCTTGGGTGACATATAAAGTGCTTTAAGTACACCATCTGGTCTTTTTTTACGACTTTTCTAACTACACTTTTCTTTGTTCTCTTCCAGGATGAGGGGGTGCCTGGTTGTATATAGAACAACAAGTTCATCCCTGTTTTTGTTATTGTTCTTTGAGCCTCTTAGCATTGCATTTGAGACACTTCAGGTACTGTACATAAGAAGGTTATATCTTCTACTTCTCTTAGATACGCAATGCATTTTTGATTTTTTTTTTGGTGACCCTCTCAAAGCATGTTAACAATTGCATTTTGTATGCAAATCCTTCTCTATAGGCTATTCTTGTTCATGGATTCCAGTTGCTCGACATATATATCCACGACTCGGCAAATGATATTTCAAATAGCCGAATATCCAAGCTCTTTGACATATCTGCTGCAGGTAATTTATATGCTGGTAACTTTTGCTGTAGGTGGTCTTGTTGATTGATTAATGAGCTTCTGTGATTTATTTTAGATGCACCGCGCCGTACTGTAGTGGATTTTTATTCAATGTTCTGCATTTGAGATTTTGTTTGATTTATCGACCCTCTTTTGAAATGTTTTCTCCTTTCTCTCTCTCTCTCTCTCTCTCTCTCTCTCTCTCTCACACACACACACACACACACACACACACACACGCATGAGTTTGATCCTCTTTGTTTTCCCTGCCTTACTCTTTTTGTTCGATTTATCGACCCTCTTTTGAAATGCTTTCTCCACACACCTCTCTCTCTCTCTCTCTCACACACACACATATTGTGATCCTTTTCTGAATGAGTTTGATCCTCTTTGTTTTCCCTGCCTTACTCTTTATCAGTACTAATGAGATATTCCACACATATGATTTTACAAAGTTCATTTACTTAAGAAGTTATCTTTCACTTGGAAGTTTTTCTAATCAAATGCACCCTACTCATAGCTAATGAAGGGTATATCCGTATATGTGCATTAGTGCTGAGCTAGTCTGAATGTATATCCAGTTGGAGGATGCAGAGAAAGTTTATTTTCTGCCTCTGTTCTGACTTCTGTGTGTTGTTTCATGTGAAGTCTGTGCTCTGAAGTTTTTTATCCGTCTTCCCCATACCCTGTTTATGCAGGAGTGATGTATCTAGGATATTAACTTGAGTAAGATATAATGATTCTTTTTATGTCTTCACCCATCTCCAGTCTCCTATCTCATTCCTGTAAACCTCCTACAGGCTCATTTGGGGAATGGAAAGGCATTCTTATTCGGAATATGGGTTTTCTCCTAGACATGATGACTCTGTTGATGGCTCTCGCTCATTATGTGCACATTTGGTGGCTCCATGGCATGGCATTTCACCTAGTGGATGCAGTTCTTTTCCTAAATATCCGTGTAAATATATATCTATATAAATTAATGTAATCTCATAATTTTTCAAATACCTCTGTTGCCCTCTTCTATCTAATGTTTAGTTTGTCCATGCAGTGTTACTAAAATTAGTTCATTTTGAGCAGGCTTTATTGAGTGCTATTGTAAAACGTGTCAAAGGGTTCATTAAACTGAGAATAGCATTGGGCACGCTCCATGGTGCACTTCCTGATGCAACTTTGGAAGAGCTACAGACTTATGATGATGAATGCGCTATTTGTAGGGTATCTCCCTCCCCCTCTTTATAGCTTCCTTGTTTTTATTCTATTTTTCACTTTGTTTCATTTTATTCTTTTTGCTCTGAATGTATAAGCCTCAATGTTGGATAACAACAGGAACCAATGGCAAAGGCGAAAAAACTATCTTGTAATCATCTTTTCCATCTTTCATGCTTGAGATCTTGGTATGGCCTGTATTTATTGCTTGAAATGTTTACCAGTTAGTGCAAATTGCAGTCTTATCAAGAAACTTCATGTACTTACATGGTAAATAATTACAGGTTAGATCAAGGCTTAACTGAAAACTATTCATGTCCCACTTGCCGGAAGCCGTTGTTTATAGGCAGAAGCGAGAATGAGGTAAATCCTCATACTGCAGATGTTCAGGGTGACGAGCTGCTTGCTCGTGAGATGAGTATGGGGCTTGATCGGCTGAATCTTCCTGGTCATGCACTTCCAAATGAAGTTTCCCGCAATCAAACGCACAACCCTCTTGAAAGCAGTGATTGGAGGTCTGTTTTCTTGTGTTATTGTTGGTAACTGCTTCTTACCCCATATGCCACTATTGGTGTTGGAGAAGAAATGAATTCATATAAAATATGTAAATGTGATAATATATATGTATGAAGGAGCCTTCAAAAATGTGAGAAGTAGGGTGGTCTTATAAAGGACTTTCCTATAGTTGTGTGACTAGTTCAAGGATTCGCTTTGAGCCCTTAATTGTTTACCTTAGTTATGGATGAGCTAGCTAGTAATATGCAAGCTGAGGTCCCATAGTGCATGCTATTTTGCTGATGAATTCACAGATTTTTTTTGATAAGGTATTATTTTATATATGGATGAGCAGCAACAAGGTTGTGCTGGAGCATCGATCCAATAACTAGCTTCTGTTAGTTATAACAGAGTATGTAAGGAGTTGAAAAAGTCAAACATGGCCTCAACATCTTGAGAGACATTACATTTGCCATATGGTCTCGAAAAAATAACAAACGAATACATTTGAAATTGAAACAAAGTACATTTTGTTGTTTGTCTTCATAAATTATGGAATTCGTCTCTTACCAGGTGGTCCACCAAATAGGTGCTAGGATGGCTTACCATAATCTTGTGAAGATACTTCTCAGTCCCGGACATTCCACTCTAGAGAAGTTCCAAAACAGTTCTAGGCATAGCCCATTTGAGTCCGAGAAGAGAGCAAGAAGCATGTCCAATAGCTGGACAGTGACGCAAAATAAGTGATTTTCATCCTCCTGATGCACTTCACAGAAAGGACATGCTGCATATGACTAATCCCCTTCTGGAAGTTGCACTGCGATGAGGCAAGCATTTCTTCCAACCAACCAAATGAAGCATTGGATTTCCAAGGATAAGATGTGCGTGTGTTATGGGTGTCCTGAGAAATGGAGTACCATGACTTGACAGAAAAAACTCTTCTTTTGTACCCTTCCAGCATAGGCAGTCTTGTTTGTTAGGACAGATGGAATTCCTTGTAGCAATAAGCAGACTCTATCCTATTCCCAATTATTACACTCCCTTCGAAAATCAAAATTCCACCCTTGGTTGGGTCCATAATCAGCAACAGGAGCTACCTAATTGGAAGCCAACGCAAAGAGGTCCGACTTACAAGAATTGTTGTTCGAGAGGGGTATGACCCATCCAAGCATCATGCCAAAAGCTTATCTTCCTTCCTTCTCCCAACTGAAAATAGGTGTTGCCTAGAAAGTCCTCCTAATGTGACCTGACATACAGAGAAGCCTTAAGACCTTATTTTTTTTGATAAGGTAAAGTATTAATAAAAAATGTACCAAGAAGGTACACAAGAGTACAAAACAGAGCAGACAGCACCGACAAAGAGCACTCCGTTACATCTTTCCCAACAAATCCAAAAACTACTGATCCATACCATACTATCTAATAAATACCTATTACACACAAAAAAAACAGATTATGCAGACATACATTTTTGAGACTAGAAATATTGTTCTTTTTATTCTCAAAACAAACACTATTTCTTTCTGCCCAAATGGTCCAGCTATCAATTAGACACCTAATATCTGAAGGCATAGCCCAAATGACACCACAAAGATTCAGAAAGAGCTCCCAGCATTGCTTAGCAACTTTGCAGTGAATAAAGAGAGGATTTACTGATTCCAAACTTTCTTCACATAGATAACACCTGTTGCTTAAGGAAAAGCCTCTTCTCTGGAGATTATCTTGAGTTAAACAAGCTTCTCCGATAGCAACCCATCCAAAACAAGCCACTTTGAGAGGTGCTTTGGTTCTCCATAGCATTTTCCATGGCCAATTCATCACATAATACTTAGTTGGGGGCTTTGTTATCCACTGATTGAACATTCCTACTTGGTTTCAATGACTTTTCTTCATAGTGCTTGATCCTCCTTTGTGAATCTCCATAATCATTTACGAGGAAGGCTGTCATTTTGAACTTGTAAGCTCTTACCCTGAGACCATCGCTTTCTGTTCAGTCACAACAACTTTCCAATTATCAAGGTTGAAGAAGTATTTGTTCTTTATTCCCTTGCCAAAGGAAATCCCTGCGGATTTTGTCTAACCTGTTGGCTACAGAATAAGGCAAGGGAAATAATGCCATGGTATAAGCCGGTAAGACATCCAAAACGCTGTTTACAAGTACCAGTCTGCCACCAGAATGCTTTGGACAGCTTCCTCTCGCATTTCTCCAGAATGCTGTTCTAGATGGCAGACTTGGTAGTTCACTTGTGTAATGGGAGACCCAAGTGGAAGGCAATCATCCTATGTTACAGCCAAGAATTTCAGCCAACTATGGAGATTGTGGACTTCATTAACCGGCCCCTGTGGGAGATTGTGAAGTAATTACAATCAACAGACGGTTACTAAAAAAGGCAGCAATATGGATATAAAATGGAGAGGTCAACTGAGATGGTTTGACCATGTACTACCTAGTCGTCCAAATGTGACAGTTCATAGGTGCATCACCATGATAATTGAAAGTTTTAAAGAGGGACAGGATAAAGCTAAAAGTACATGGAAGGAAGTTGTTTGAAGAGATCTACAAATTTTCAGAATCCATGAGGACTTCGTAAAAAACATAACAAAATGGAAAGCAAAATATCCATAGAATTGATACTAACTAGTTGACATTATGGCTTAGTTTGTATTGCTACATTTGCAGCAGGTCCGGTCATAGGTCTTTTTATTTTGATTATAAATTTGTATGTCGTCTTAGGATTAAGCGAGATTTAGAGACCTCTAGTTTGAGAACTCCTAATTTATTGAGTATTGGAATGAAAAGAGTGAAGATAGCAGAGTTTAGGGAATCCTTATAGCCGACTCAACTACTTTGTGATTGACACAGTTATTTTAAAGGTGATATGATGGCCACTTGTTTGTGCAAAAAGTGGAACATCTGTTGTTTATAACACAGTTTATCAGTGCTTGATAGATATTGTTTGTATTATTGCAGTTCTGGTGCATATTAATGATGCATCTGAAACTTTGCGTTGGAGGTCCTTGACAAATGCTGATCTGTATCATAGATTGAATTCTCTTACTAATGGGCGATTTTTTTTCTCATTCTCTTGATGCTCTGTTGCTTGTCAATTGTCATCTTTTGTAGTATCTTCTCATCACCTAAGAACAGAGAGAGGTCAATAATTTTGCTCTCCTTTCTGTTTACAGGGGTTCGGGAATTGATTCAGGTTGGTTGGGCTTAGATGATGCTGGACCATCTACAGGCATCAGATCAGGGGGACTGGGTCGAGTTCAGACAGTGATGAGGCATCTTGCAGCTGTTGGAGAAACATACGCACAAACTGCTCTAGAAGATGCTGCCTGGAACCTTTGGTCTATGCGTGCCTCCCAAGCTGGTACTTCCAGTTCAGCAATCCCTCCCGCAGGTAATGTGAGGCACGTCGGAGGTTCTGGAGGGTTGCACTTGAGGACACCCTCACGTGCCACAAACAACAATGTATCCAACATATATACAATGGTTGAAACTGTTAGAGAAGTGCTGCCACACATACCTGATGAAATTATTCTTGAGGTATGGTTGCATTTTTTTAGAGGTTCTCCCATGAAATATGAATGTGATTTATTGTTTTCTCCGGAACCATTTTACTGTTCTGTTAAGTCCAAAGATCAGTAGAAAGGGAATTGGCACCTGGAGGAGTGTGCATCTACTTGTAGAGTAAGTATTAATTATAAAAAGTGAGAGATGAAAAAGCGAAATGAATGGCTGGTGTTCTTGCAGATAAATGGTAGGGCAGGGGAAATGAAGAAATTCATAGTTATGTGATCTTTGTCCTTGTCATTCCCCTTGACATGGTATTACAGCCTCTGCCCCAATTTATGTGATACTTTTTCCTTTTTAGTCTATCCCAAAAAGATTGATTCCCTTCTATTTTTAGAAACAATTTAACTTTAAACTTTCCATTTTGCCCTTAATGAGCTGATGTATATTACTATATCCACAGAAATTTCTATGGCATGTTTTAGACCACAAGTTTCAAAAGTTTTTCTTTCTTTCTTAAATTCCGCGTCCAGCCTAACCACCTCACATAAATTGGGTGAGCGAGTATTATTTGAAGTCCCTTTAAATTAAGTAAAAGAGGGTGGTGAAAGTTATGTTATATAGTGCTAAATAGCAGTAAGTCCATATTTCAATGCCCATTATTTGGGTAGCTGGTGCAATATACGCGCAAAATAGCTATTACAGTACCACATTAACTGACCATCTTGTTGACATTCCTTGGAGAAATTTGCTTTGTGCTATTTCCCTTCCCCCATTCCCCGTTCCTCACTCTCCAACCTAAAAGGAAAAAGAAAAACTATAATATCTCGTAAATTAAATATCCATGCAACTCCTCTATCCTGAAGAGTGTAAATTGAAAAAAAGAGTGTAATTTGCATTGCTGCAATATCCTGCTGATTGGAAAATATTATTATACATATTTAACTAATAATTTCATGGACTAATAAGCCTATATTTGCTTCAACCATGAACAATTCATTATCTCTTTGACTTTACATTCCTGTGTTGGTGCTTCTTTCCAAATTGCAATTTAAAGTTGATAAATTTGATTGCAGGATTTACAACGAACTCACTCGGTGACTGTTACTGTGAATAATCTTCTGCACATGTGATTATACCTACCTTTTCGTTGTGATACAGTTATGGTATGTCTTTCACTGAGGCAGGTTAAAACTGAAGCTTTGGTTGAGTACAGGTCTGAGGTTTCCAAAGTGTCCTGGTGCCGAGCCTATTACTGCATTGTATCTGATATATATTAGTTTCACTTTTCTGTACATATAAATGACATAGGGAACCTGCTTTTACAGAAAAATGATAAAATAATTCCATTTTGCGAAATAAAAGAGGTTATTTTTTGGCGCAGATTGTAGATATTGCCATTTTACTTTGTGAAACAGCTGTACCAGTGTCTAACTGGGATTGAATAATATCTGGTCAAGCGAAGAGTTTCTTTTGCTTCGTAGTTGGTTGTGTCATGTTAAATTCGATTTGGGGATTTTCTTGGAAAAAAGGTGTCCAAGGAAAGCGATTCGGATGCTGGTTGAAGTGATTTTGTTTCGTTGTTTCATATCATTTGTACATTTATTAGTTTAAACTAGAAAAATGGTTCACAAGAATGAGGGTTTCTTTTTGTTTCTCGAGAATTTAATATCAGCGAATTAAATTCATAGAAATTTTCAATTAAGTGGTAGACTTTGTTTTACATAAAAAAGCTCAAAGAAAGCAATAAATCTGTATGTAAATATTTGTTAAAACAAAATCAGAAGTTTAATACTTTATTTAGGGTATTCGTACTCATTGGGTTTATTTCCAATTGTTTGAGCTTTATTTATTTATAAAGATAAAAAAGGATAAGTAAGCAAAAGTGGGGCTTGAACTTTAAATTGGTAATAATTTCCATAAACATATGTACATTGCTAGGATGAGGTTCCATTTTTGCACGTAAATGTTAAAGGTATTTACAAAAAAACGTACTACGATTGTTGGCAGGCAAATATGCAAATTTGCGTTTTTCTTTTTCTTTTTCCAAGATGGAAGGAAGTGAAATTGGGCCCATGTGGTTGCAAAATAGCCATTGTCATGAAGTTTCACTTGTGACATTTGAGACTGTATGACAGTGGCGCTGAAAAATGGCAAGTAACGCTATTTCTACCTCAAATTGCATGCTGGCTCATGGTCATCCGTTTTTTTGGATGGGAATTGACTTAGGATTTTCTCACTTTGCTTTGTTTTACAAGCTTGAAGAACGTATGTATCTGATCCAGATAAACGACGAGAAACATATGTCCTGCCAAGAGTCCTTACTTTGATCAAAAGAAGAGTAAAACACAATTTATATGCAATAGGGAAAAAAAAAGGTCCTTATGTTTTTTTTTTTTTTTTTGTATTTTAGTGAGTGGAAAGAAGAGCATAATAGCAGTCACATGGGAGTTCATTTCAGGAGAATCTTTAATGATGTTAACGTCATTCATACTCAATCATAATTCCCAGGCGCTCATCATCTTCATGCCATGCGTATACCTATGTTTTTGACTTCACACACCACTTTTGACTTCGAAAATATATATATTTTCTTTGTCATAGGATACCATTCTGTTAACAAAATTACTCCTGTGCTCCTTTCTTTCTAAAGTTCCAAAGATTGAGGTCAATGAGTAGGGAAAACATACTAAATGAGTATATATGTTCCTTGGAAAAAGACCATATATTATCCAAATAAGTTGGTAACTATATATATTTTCACAGTATTTAGTCTAAACTTGAGGTAGAAAAACTATCAAAAATACTGTTACAGTACTCAGCTCTCTTAATTTCATTTTATTCTCTAGTCTTGGTCACTTTCCAAGTTCTTCAGCAACTTTGCAGAGTTACTATAGTGAGAAGATATACTTCTGCAGGTAAGTACTGTTCCCTTTTATCTAATTTCAAGCTCTTTCATCTTCCTTCCTGGATTCTTCAGAGCATGTGTTTGCATGCACTAAGTAGCACGTACGGCAAACTAAGAGTATATTAAGTTTAAATACTGAATCTGCCTCTGTCTATCTACTCGTGTTCCCAAGACTTGCATGCAGTTGAAATGGCTTATAACTTAGCTGAAGCTTTAAGCTTAAGTATGTAACTGTAGCATACAGTATTCTTATAAAATCAGGAATGTAGTATAATTTTGCCGTGTCAAAAGAAATAGTGAGAAAGCTCCTTTTGTTTTGATGTCTCTTTTTTCTGTTTTTCTTTTCTCTGAGGACTTATCCAGCTTTGTATATTTTTAGTTAAATATTTTTGAGGTAAAGTTGTTTAAACTAAACCGATCGACATGTTGATCCTAATGGTTTCCTGCTGCAAATTAGAGTTCATTATTCCCCTATAGAAGCGATAATTGGGGTATATAACGCTGACTAGGGTTATCATCTTTCTTTCTGGTAAACAGCTTAGATTGCTTCTTAAAGTTTTTCTTTTCTCTGAAGAATAAAAAAGATCTTTACGCAAAGCTATTTAGGCCATTGTGCTCAGACAGCAATGCAAGTCTTAACTCCAAAGGAACGTAATAGACTTTTGCTGATGGACCTTGTCACGACCCGGAATCCCAATCTCGGGGTCATGATGGCGCCTAACATCTACTTGCTAGGCAAGCCGACGTAAAACAGAATATTAACTGATTTTAACAATTAAAAACAAAATGTTAACAATGATAACGATATAAGACTGAAGTAGAGTAAAATGATACCGAACAACGAAGTCTAAACATAACCCAGAACCTGGAGTCATGAGTACATGAACATCTAGAATACTACAAACAAGGTCTGAACAAAATACACTATTTTGAAACTCAATAAAACAGTAAAGATAGAAGGGAAGGGGACTTCAGGGCTGCGGACGCCGTGCAGCTATACCTCAAGATCCAACAGCGACTGAATCCGAGCAAAAGCTACTGAACGCCGCTAGGACCTACTCCGGTATCTGCACAAGAAGTGCAGAGTGTAGTACGAGTACAACCGACTCCATGTATGCTGTAAGTGCTGAGCCTAACCTCGACGAAGTAGTGACGAGGCTAAAGCGTGCCACTTACAATAACCTGTACGCTGTAATAATAATAATAACAGGAAAAGAAACAAGAAGTGGAAGTAAAGCAATTAGCTCATGAAGATGAACTCAAACCTCATTATCAGAAAGCCCAGAATAACCCGTATCATAATATCATATAAAAATGTCGAGGCCAGCTCAACAATAACAACAAGTACTACATAAACAAACCATCGCAGCGCGCAACCTGATCCCACCATATTATCTATCAGTGTCAAGTACCACAAATACAATCCGTTGCGGCGCGCAACCCGATCCCACAATGTCATTATTTATCAATGTCAAAATTCATCTTTATTCCACCATTTCAGTTCATTACCTTTCTATCTCCGTTGCGGCGTGCAACCCACTCCACAGACAATTTCAATTAACATAAACAATCCGATAGATTAATTTACAAGAATTTCTACGTCGAGAGAGTAAAGGTACAAATAATCAAAGAATGCAACAAATATTAAAAAAACAACTGGAAAGTAAAACATGTGACAATCAAAATGTGCAAGTAAGCAATTAAAGGCAAGTAGCAAATAAGCATGGAGTCATGGAAGGGACGAACAATTTAGCACGAGAATAATTAAATGACAAACAACAATTATGGCGTAGAAGTCAAAAAAAATATGTAACAATTAAGGCATGGAACAAGATAATTCATGAAATAGCGAAAAAAATGGAAAACAGATATATTGACGGCGTATATACACTAGTCACCTCGCATATACGCCATTTTCTCATATAATCTACGCAACACATAGTTCAAAATTTTCTAATTCCCTCAAGTCAAGGATAGACGATCCAACATTTACCTCACTCCGCAATCAATTCAAAGCTCAACCGGGGCCGCCCTTCATCTAAAATTAACCTCCAAACCAATCAAATCTAACCAAATATAGTTCAAACAATTCAAAATAAGCTTTAAAAACTACTCACGAGTGAAAAGATTCAATCTTTAATAAAAGTCAACCCCGTGCCCGCTTGGTCAAAACCTGAGATTCGGACCATAACCCAATTACTCATTCACCCCTGAGCCTGATTATGTGATTAGTTTCAAAATTTGACCTCAATTCAAGGTCTAAATCTCAAATTCTCAAAATTCTCAATTTCTACCTAAATCTCTAATTTCTACCATGAAAAAGCATAGATTAAAGGTTAAAATCAATTGGTATTTATAGAAGAAAATAAGTTAAAGTCTACTAACCTATGAAGTTGGGATGAAAATCCTCTTTAAAATCGCAACTAGGCCGAGCTCAAACTTGAAAATAGTGAAAAAACTAGGTTGAATCCCGAATTTGGGATATTTAAATCACCGAGGGTCGGGCCTTCTTCGCGTTCGCGAAGGGCCTGACGCGATCGCGAAGAGCAGTGGCCCAAGTGGCCTTCGCGTTCGCGAGGGGCTGGACGCATTCGTGATGTCCAGTCGCCCCTGGCCTTCGCGTTCCCGATCCTGGGATCGCGTTCATGCATAACAACCTTGCCTCCCCCCCCAGAATCCCTTAACCCATCACGTTCGCGTATGAAGGTCGCGTTCGTGAAGGTTAATCCCTCAGATGCCTCGCGTTCGCGACCGCTTCTCCGCGTTCCGGTAGAAGAAAAACCATCCCAGCCCAAGTTACCCTTCGCGATCGCGAAAGTTGCTTTGCGATCGCGAAGAACAAAACACCAAACATAAGAAAACTAGCTGAAGCTGCAACCTCTAAGTCCAAAAATGACCCGTAGCCTATTCGAAACTCACCTGAGCCCCTCGGGCTCCAAACCAAGCATGAACACAAGTGTAATAACATCATACAAACTTCTCACATGATCAAAATACCAAAATAACACCTAGAGCTATGAATCGGATACCAAAATGCATGAAATTTTCAAAGAAACTTAAGAACTTCCAAATTCACAACCGAGCATCTGAATCATGTCAAATCAACTCCGTTTTGCACCAAGTTTTGCAGACAAGTCACAAAATAGTAAAATAAACCTATACCAAGTCTCAGAATCGAAAACCAGACCTGGTAGCTATAAAGTCAATCTACGACCAAACTTCGAAATTTTTTAAACCTTCAAATTATTAGTTTTCAACAAACTCCGTCTAAAAAGGTTAGGGACTTCCAAATTTAATTTCGGGCATACGCCCAATTCCCAAATCATGATATGGACCTAGAGGATCGTCAAAATACCAATCTGGGCCCGTTTACACAAAATATTGACCGTAGTCAACTCAAATCATTTTAAGGCAAAAAATTCACACTTTCTTCAAATTTTCATATAAAAACTTTCTGGAATAAGACGCGGAATGCGAACGCAAATTGAGAAACGCTAAACAGAGCTAATCAAGGTCTCGAAATGCAAAAATAAAGATTAAAACTCAAAATAACCTATCGGGTCAACACAAACCTAAAAGCCAGGAATAACAGCTTCTTTAAGATTTGTTCCATAAGAAATAAATACTATTTGCTTTAATAAATGTTTTATCCATAATGGGTTGCCAGAAGTCATTGATCCAGAATGTGCAAGCAGGTTTAGCAAAGATTAAAGTCATCTTTAAAGTTTGAAAATAGAAGCAACATTAAGTTTTACCCTCTGCTTTTTATTTTGGTTTGAAGCCATGCTTTTAAAAAATAAAAATAACAAAAGAATAATAAAAAAAGTAACTACAGACCTATATATGTTCTTTGTAATTATGAAAAATAATTATTAAACTTCAAAAATTTCAAATTTTTACGAAAAAAATCAATTCAAGCTATACCAAAATACTAAGCAGTACTCTACTTGTTTACACCATTAAAGTTAACAAAGTGTAAAGATACTTATTGTAACAAACTAATTATTGCACATAATAATAATAAAATAGAACTAAAAACCAACATAGCTAAATGATTTCATAGTGTAAGAATTTTGGAACTATGAAAATACGTTAAATCAGGAAAAAAAAAGAAAATGCGAGGGGGAACCAACGAAGAATAGGTAAGTAATATAGCTCAAGGGAATGGGAGGGTACCATTTAAATTCTTCAATATTTGGGCTGAAGACACTGACTGCATGGGTATTGTAAATCAAGTTTGGTCCCATAAACTCTCTGATAGAAGAAAACATCTAGTTGAAACTGAAGAAGCTCAGACCTTCGTTCAGGAAGCTAAATACTGAAGAATTCAAATACATTAGATAAAGGATAAATAATACCAGGATGCATGGACCTTATTGCAACTCAGAACCAGATAACTATCCAATGTTCTGATTATCTGTTGGAAGAAGAGAAAAGTTTAATACAAAATTTGGAGAACTGATCTTTGATGGAAGAAAGTGCACTAAGGCAGAAGTCTAGATCCAAATGGATACAACTTGGAGACTCAAATGCAAAATTTTGCAGCTGTGATCAAAGAAAGGAGCCATAGAAAATAAATATTGAAGCTTACTTCTATTGCAAGACATAAAGTGACTGAGGTTGAAGACATCAAAGAAGAAATTATTAGCTTTTATAAAGCTCTAATGGGAGCTTCTACCCATACTTTGCATGCGGTAAATAAGATGGTAATGAGGAAAGGGCATGTCGTATCTCAACAACAATGAATACTTTACGTGAATATATAACTAAACAAGAGATGCTATAAGGTGACCCAATGCCATCTTTCCTGTTTGTAGTGGCAATGGAATATTTAAATATGATCTTGAATGATTTGAAATCAGTCACGAATTTCAAATACCACCCTAGATATTCTAAATTGAGCATAACTCACTTGAGTTTTGCTGATGATCTATTGCTATTTGCTAAATGTGTTGCATTTTTTGTGGCTGCTATTCATCAAGGATTCATTCAGTTCCCTAAGGTTTCAAGGATGCAGGCAAACTTGGGAAAAAACTCAGTATACTTTGGTAGTATCTCTCAAGTTGTTAAAGATCAGAGTTTGCAGGAATTGAGTTTTTTAGCTGGTGAGTTGCCTTTTAAGTATCTTGGTATACCACTGTTGTCACAGCCCCAATCTCCCTCCGTATGATGTCATGATGGAACTTAGCCTCTATGACTAGGTAAGGCTAACATTCATGAAGAATTTAACAGAAACAATAATAAAACTTCTAATTTAACCAATGGCAATCATAAAAAGGATTCCGATATACAACTGAACATAGCACCCAAAATCTGATGATACCGAGTCACAAGCTCTACACGAGTATACTGAACATCCCTATACAACAATATCTATAAAAGGAGAATGAGATAGAAAATAGATAGAGGGTAACTCCGAGGCGTGCGTACGCCGACAGGTATACCTTGAAGTCTCTGGTCCAAGCGCAACTCATTGATGCCTAGGCTGGTATGAAGTAGGTGGATCTGCACAAAAAATTATGTAGAAGCATAGTATGAGTACACCAAAATGGTACCTAGTAAGTATCAAGCCTAACTTCGGTAGAGTAGTGACGAGGTCGGGTCAAGACACCTACTGAAATAAATAAAGGAACTAAACAGGTATAACATAGTATGATAATGAAAACAAGGGAAATGATACAAGGAAGAAATATAACAAGAATAACTACACTGAGACTAAGGCAATAAAGATATCACGAAAGAAACACATAATAAGAATGCCAAAGAAATGTTGCAAACAAAACACAAGTGATGTAACTGAGAGGTATCAACAAGAATCACTACCGAGGTACCACCATGTAGTCTCATTTCGCAAATCATATCACAATCTTTCCTTATATCACCGTAGGAGCCTTATATTTAGTTTTAAAAAAAAATTATTTTTCCCAAAATAGCTTGCCGCATTTTAGCCCACTTTACGCGTGGCTTCAAGTAGTTCCCCTACTAACAACAAGCGTATCAAGCCCACCTTATCTTACCGCATGTGTTTCAACCTAATCCTTATACAACCACATGCGTATCAATATCACAACATATCACAAATAGCACTTCAAGTGCCCAATACCACAACTTGCCAAAAGAAGTCAATAATAATAGTATTTCCACAATAAATAGTGCATGGCTCAACTATAATATGCACAAGAGTCTCAACAATAGCAACCGAAAGTGCATAACTCAACAAGAATAGTATTTCAAGAAATTTACAACTTTGCCTCAATGTGAATCACGACCTTTATAGCTCAACCCTGTACTTCAACAATAAGATATTCCAAGAAATAACAACTTCAAGTAAAGGAACTTAACAATTAAATAATTAATAAGGAAATGAGAGAACACTAACTTCAACTAAGCATGTAAAGACAATTAGCAAGTAAGATATGAGACAAGTATTTACAATGTTAAGTAAGTCACGTAA
This sequence comes from Nicotiana attenuata, assembly GCF_001879085.1. NCBI lineage: Eukaryota > Viridiplantae > Streptophyta > Magnoliopsida > Solanales > Solanaceae > Nicotiana > Nicotiana attenuata. The sequence goes on from NW_017672990.1 coordinate 69,032, forward strand.
GGATAGGTTAACGATGATGAAGATAACATGTTATGACAATTCAATTAAAGACAGGAAAAGAATATACGCAACTCTAATCAGTCAATTATCACATTTAACCCATGTACCCACTCGTCAACTTGTGTACACAGACTTCACGTACCACAAATTACACAAAACAACACCAATCCTAAGAGGTAATTCCCCCACACAAAGTTAGGCAAGACACTTACCTCAAAGCACGCTAACTCAATCCACTAGTAAGCCCTTTATGCGATTGTCTAACTCCAAATGACTCGAATCTAGCCAAAATAACTTTATACCATAAATACAATTAATAGAAAACTATTCCAAATAATAAAATTGCAATTTTTTAAGAAAAAAAAAGTTAACTCAAAAAGTCAACCCCGGGCCCGCATCTCGGAACTCGACCAAACTTACAGAATCCGAACATCCATTCGATAACGAGTCCAACCATGCAAGAATTACTCAAATTCGACCTCAAATCGCCTTTCAAATCCCCAAAATTCGGTCTTTGAAGTTTCACAAACTTTCCCAATTTTCCCACTCAAATCACTAATTAAATGCCAAAAATAATGATGGATTCATGTATAATAGCCAAATCCAAGTTTGAATCACTTACCACGATGATTTCCTTGAAAATCCCTCGAAAAATCGCCACAAACCGAGCTCTCTAGGTCAAAAGATAACGAATGAAATAAACCCTATTCTCTAGCCCTTTTTTGCCCAACGATTTTCACTTCCGCGAGCCTTTAGCCGCATCTGCGGAATTTACATCGCAGGTGCAGCCCTCACTTAGGCCCCTGAAATCTCGTACGTGCAGACCCCTAAGCACATTTGCGGGAAGCCAACAACTTCTGCGTGCCCACTTATACGGAGAACTGACCGCACCTGCGGTCCTAGCTGGCCAGACCAAACTACGCTTCTCCGGCCCAAAGTGTGCAGGTGTGATTGCACTAAAACCTCAGCAACTTCAGCATTCAATTAAGTCCAAAATTATCTCGATTCCAATCCGATTCACATCCGGGGCCATCGGGACCCCATCCGAATATAACAACAAGTTCCAAAACACATAACAGACCTACTCAAGGCCTAAAATCACATCAAACAACATCGATTCTACTAATCGCAATCCAATTCAAGCCTATTAAGACTATGACATCCGACTTCCAAAACTAATGCCGATTCATACCAAACCAACTCTGATTGACCTCAAATTTTACACTCAAGTCATAAATAATATAAAAGACCTATTCCAACTTCCGAAATCGGAATCCGATATCAATAAAGTCAACTCCCGATCAAACTTCTCAGCCTTCCAATCCCTTAACTTTCTACGGACCTACGGACCTCCAAATCAATATCCGGACATGCTCCTATGTCCAAAATCACCATACGGAGCTATCAGGACTGTCAAAACTCCATTCCGGAGTCATCTAGACAAAAGTCAAACTCCGGTCAACTTTTTCAACTTAAGCCTCTAACTTAGGGACTAAGTGTCCTATTTCACTTCGAATCTCACTTGAAACGAAAACCAAATACCCCGGTAAGTAACATAACACAATATAACACAGAGGAGGCAAAAAATAGGGGAACGGGACTAAAATACTCAAAACGATCAGCCGGGTCGTTACATCCCCCCCCCTAAAACAAACATTTGTTCTCGAACGAGTATAGAGACATACCTGAAGTGGTAAAAAGATGAGGATAATGGCTACACATATCTTGCTCGGTCTCCGAAGTCGCCTCCTCGACTGGATGACCCCTCCACTGAACCTTCACTAACGAAATGTTCTTTGAGCTCAACTTTCGGACTTGCCTATTAAGATGGCCACCGACTCCTCAATTAAAGACAAATCCTTGTCCAATTGGACTGAGCTAAAATCTAACACATGGGACGGATCACCGTGATACTTCCGGAGCATAGAAACATGGAATACTGTGTTATTCCCTGACCTTGGGGAGCACGACTGGCGCTCAACCGAGATATCCCAGTCAAGCGAGCCTACTTAATGCCTTCTATCCGAACTTACCCATGAATAAAGTAAGGATGTATTCCATTAGTTAGACAATGAGAAGATCACATGAACAACACCAATTCCTTACCATTAGTTACTTCATTTACAATTCCCAAAATTATATATTACATAATCATAGTTTAGAAGTGGAAACAAGTGACACATATACAACATTTCTAGTTTAACTTTCCAGAAGCATGATACAACCCACACAATGTCTATGGATCCTCTAATGGATATAAAAGAGTGACATGATGGTGCCGACAACAAGGCCCTGACTATACCCCAAAACACTATACATAGGGAACAAAAGATACAAGACCCCAATATGATGTGGGGTTCACCAGGTCAGCTGAGAAAAGAGTGTGCCGCTATCACTGATCAATGCCGCCTGCTGTGGAACCACATGCATCCATTAAAGATGCAGTGATCCAGGCAAAAGGGACGTTAGTACATGTGGAATAGTACTAGTATGTAAAGAGTGAACACCCTCTCAATGATTCGAGTAACAATATAAGGAGAAAGAAACATGGATTCAATGAGAGTCTTAAACAATATTAAAGCATCAAGTTAAGAGAAAGATAATTTTTCAAGTAAGTATCAATATTTTTAAACGGGGAGATCTTTAGTACCGATATACCACCGTGTTTGTAGCATGGAGTCCGATCTCGGCCCGATCGGCTAAGCCATCTCACCCCGAGACATCCAATCATAACACCACCATGTGCGTGGCATGGCATCCGATCTCAGCCCGATCGGCTAAGCCGTCTCACCACAATGTCGTGTGGATCGACATCACTTTCTGCTAGCAATCACCTCATCCAAAATAAGGAGAATAATCTCAACACACCAATCTCATCCCATTTAAGGGGAATAATCTCAACACATCAATATGGGGATTTACCCCTCAATCACTTTTACACTGGTACATGTAGTTTCAGTTAGGTTATTTCAACCTATCCTTCCTCGGTGACTCAACGATGCTCCCAAAATAGTTATTATACATAAGAAAAAGTTTAAAACTCATTTCATAGTCTTTCATACATTCCTTTCATTTCATTGGCACTATTAGCCACAAGTATAATTTCATTCTTGGCACGATGGCCATATTTTATATATCATACTCACTTCTTTCACTTTCAAGCATCATCATAGATTATCAATAATAAGGGCTTTTGTAATCAAGACTTTAAAACATGCATATGAACAATTGGAGTTCTAACAAATTGAATTTTCCTTCCAAGAACAAGGCATAATAAAGGTTTCATTGAAACACGAATTGAAGTCATAGCATTTTGATATATAAACCATGCTTGAATATATTCCCGAAAGAGAACATAACATGATAGGGGAAATTGGAACATATTTGAAGTATATATTTTTTCAACACAAAGCCTATCTGGAATAATAGAATCTATTAAGAATGACTCAAAACATGAGAAATACGAACTTGGGCCAATCACACTTGAACTTACGAGAACATCTTGAAATTCGATTATGTGTGAGAAGTGTAGCCAACATACCCCGCTTGAGCTTTCCTTTAATTACTACAAATTTTCGAAAATCCTAGCAACTGCAATCTATTTAGAGACATAACAGAAATTGGACCATAATTAAGAAGAGATTTGTGGGTTCAGTTCATTTAAGCATTTCATTAAACACTACGTGTGCAAATTCGACTATAGGGTCCTATGGTGATGTTACTTCACCCTAAAAGAAATCCCCACTTCAATAGGTCACTCATATATGTTCCACAACCTCCCTACTACCTTTATTGGCACATGCTTGCATTATTAACCAACTCTTATTCTCAAGAACCATTTTCCCCATTACCTATTCCCAGCCTAAATTTCGAAGTTGAAGGCTAGGGATAGAACCTTACCTCTCTAGTAGATAATTTTGCAAGCTTTCCTTATAAATTCTCCAAGGCTTGAGCAAGGGATCGAAATGGAAGGTGTTGGAGCTCCTCCTTCTCTCTCTAGTTCCTCCCATCTCTCTTAAAATATCAGAATTCCCCTTAAAAAACAGTTCCTTAAGTCTATTTATCAAAATAGGGTCGGGTTATAAAAATAGAAAAATGGACCCTCCGAACTCAATTCTACGGCCGCAGAGTGGACCGCAAAATAGGTATGCGGTCCGCAAAATGGACCGTGAAATTATCCTCCAAAACTGGGCTAGCCTAGTCCAGTCTGTGACAGATCTACGGTTCGCAGATCAGTTACGCGATCGCACAACACGCCGCAGAATCTTCCTCCGAAATTTTCTCATGCTCGTTCTGCGATGGATGTGCGGCCTACGAAATGATTATGCGATCACATAGTGGACTGCAAAATGAGCTCCAAAATTGGCATTGTTTCTGTTGCATTCTGCAGCGGATCTGCGGTCGCATAGTGGCTCGCAGAAATACCCTGTTCTACAAAAATTTATTCTTTCAACTCCCCAACGTATTGCACAACACAAAAAGTCTGTACCACAACTCTCAAGCTTGCCTCAAAGATTATCTACTACCTTCTAACACATTAGCCTACTTCGGCACCAGAAACCTCGAGTTCTAGGTAAAATTTGACAGGGTCTTACATACCGTACGAATTGCAGCTAGACTAGGTGGCAAGGAAAGCTTGTAGGCCACCTCACCAATCCTCTCAAGAATCTCAAAAGGTCCGATATACCTAGGGCTCAACTTTCCCTTCTTCCTGAACCTCATAACACCCTTCATGGGCGAAACCGGAGCAAGACTCACTCTCCAACCATGAATGCAACATCACGAACCTTCTGATCCATATAACTCTTCTGTCTAGATTGGGCTGTACGAAGCCAATCTTGGATCAACTTGACCTTCTCCAAGGCATCTCGAACCAGATCCGTGCCTAATAACTTAGTCTCTCTCGAGTCAAACCAACCAATTGGGGAATGACAACATCTCCCATATAGGGCCTCATAATGCTCGGTTGGTAGCTGTTGTTGTAGGCAAATTCCTAAGAACTGATCCCAAGAACCCCCGAACTCCATAACGCAGGCTCGAAGCATATCCTCCAATATTTGAATAGTACGCTCGGACTGTCCATCCGTCTCAGGGTGGAATGTTGTACTCAACTCAACCTGTGTGCCTAAATCACACTATACAACCCTCCAGAATCGCGATGTAAACTACGTACCCCAATCAGCGATGATGGATACCGGCACGCCATGAAGTCGGACAATCTCACGAATGTAGACCTGAACCAGCTGCTCTGAAGAGTAGGTAGTCATCAATGGAATTAAATGAGCCGACTTGGTCAACCTATCCACAATCACCCATACTGCGTCAAATTTTTTCTAAGTCCATAGGAGCCTAACAACGAGTCCTTGGTAACTCGCTCCCATTTCCACTCAGGAATCTCAAGTCTTTGAAGTGACCCACCTAGCCTCTGGTGTTCGTAATTTACCTGTTGGCAATTTAGGAATCGAGCAACATACTCCGCTATGTCTTTCTTCATCCTCCTCAATAGTGCTACCTCAATCCTGGTACATCTTAGCGGCAGCCAGATGAACGGAATACAACGGACTGTGGGCCTCCTAAAGAATCAACTCATGTAACCCATTCACATTGGGCACACATAATCGACCCTGTATCCGCAACACACTGTCATCTCCGATAGAAACCTCCTTGGCATCGTCGTGCTATACCGTGTCCTTAAGGACAAGTAAATGGGGGTCATCACACTGGTGCTCTCTGATGCGATCTTATAGAGAAGACCGATAAACCACGCAAGCCAGAACTCAACTCGGCTCCGAAACATTCAATCTAACAAATTGGTTGGCCAAGGCTTGAACATCCAATGCTAATGGTCTCTCTACTGCCGGTAGATATGCTAAACTTCCCAAGCTCTCCGCCTTTCGACTCAAGGCATCGGCCACCATATTGGCCTTTTCGGGATGATATAGAATGGTGATATCATAATCCTTAAGCAACTCTAACCATCTCCACTACCGCAAGTTAAGATCCTTCTATTTGAACAGATGTGTAGGCTCCGGTGGTCGGTGTAGACCTCATAAGGGACACCGTACAAATAGTGCCGCCAAATCTTCAAAGCGTAAATAATAGCGGCTAATTCCAGGTCGTGGACAGGATAATTCTTCTCATGCAACTTTAGCTGCCTAGACGCATATGCAATCACCCTACCATCGTGCATCAACACCGCGCCAAGGCCAACACTTCACGCATCACAGTACACAGTCTAAGACCCCGAACCCGTAGGCAACACCAATACTAGGGCTATAGTCAAAGTAGTCTTGAGCTTTTGAAAGCTCTCCTCAGACTCATTGGTTCATCTGAATGGAGCACCCTACTGGGTCAACCTGGTCATAGGTGCAGCAATAGAAGATAAGCCCTCTACAAATTGACGTTAACACCCTGCCAAACCAAGAAAACTCCGGATCTCAATAGCTACAAAGGTATGGGCCAACTCTGCCTACTTCAATCTTCTTCAGCTCTACCTTGATCCCTTCTCTTGACGCCACATGACCAGAAACGCCACTGAATCAAGCCAGAATTTACACTTTGAAAATTTTGTATACAACTTACTTTATCTCAAGGTTTGGAGCACAATCCTCAAATATTACTCATGATCCTCCCAGCTGTGGGAGTACACCAAAATGTGGTCAATAAACAAAATGAAAAATGAATCGTGATAGGGCTGGAATTCACTATTGATCAAATGCATGAATGCTACTGGGGCGTTGGTCAACCCGAATGACATCACAAGGAATTGTAATGACCATACCGAGTCCTAAAAGCAGTCTTCGGGATATCTGGATCCCGAATCTTCAACTGATGATAGACTGACAGCAATGCAATCTTTGAGAACACTCTGGCACCCAGCAGCTGGTCAAATAGGTCATCAATACGTGGCAATAGATATTTGTTCTTCACTAAAACCTTGTTCAATTGCCGATAATCAGTACACATGCGTATAGAACCATCCTTCTTCTTCACATACAGAACTAGAGCACCCCCAGGGTGACACACTAGGCCGAATGAAGCCCTTATCAAGCAACTCTTACAACTGCTCCTTTAACTCATTCAACTCCGCTGGGGCAATACGATATGGCGAAATAGAAATGGGCTGAGTGCCTGGCAACAAGTCAATACCAAAATCAATATCCCTATTGGGCGGCATGCCCAGAAGATCCGTCAGAAATATATCTCAATAGTCTCTCACTATCGGAACTGATTCAATGGTAGGAGTATCAACACTGACATCTCTTACAAAGGCTAGATATGCATCACACCCCTTATCAACCATCCCTTGTGCCTTAAGGAAGGACACAACCCTGCTAGGAACATAATCCAAAGTAGCCCTACACTCCAATCGCAGTAAACCTAGCATAGCCAATGTCACCGTCTTAGCGTAAATCAAGAATTGCATGATAGGGAGACAACTAGTCTGTGCCCAAAATAACGTCAAAGTCTGACATACTGAGCAACAATAGATCCACTTTGGTCTCAAAACCACCAATAACAACTAAACACGACCAATACACACGGTCAAAAATAATAGAATCGCCCATAGGAGTGGACAAATAAACAGGAGAACCCAAGGAATCATGAGATATACCCAAATACGGAGCAAAGTAAGATGATACATATGAGTAAGTGGAGCCTGGATCGAATAAGTCTGTTGCATCTCTATGACAAACCGGAACAATACATGTGATAACTACGTCTGATGCAACCCCCTCCGTCCTACCCGAAAAAGCATAACATCTGGCCAGGCTAGGGGTGGGCGTCGGTCGGTTCGGTCGGTTATTATGAAAGTACGGTTCGGTTTACCGATTTTGTAACATTAATAACCAAATCAAACCAAAAAGTTTTTTCAAAGTTCGGTTTGGTTATTTTCGGTTTATTTTTTCGATTTTAAACGGTTCAAGGAATTTTGTGCTTCTCTACAAATGCTGGTTTTAAACAGCCTATGTTACTAAATAATACTATTAATATTGGAGTACTGCTTCATAAAAGAATTCATCGCTAACTGCCTAACTGGAAAACAATTCCACTTCAGATTGAGAAGATTCAGCGATGAAAGAATTCATCGCTATAAATATTAGATTGAGACCTGGAAACAATTCCACTTCAGATTGAAAATAATTCCACTTCAGGGATGAAAAGAATTCATCGCTATCACGTCCAAACGTGTTCTCAACAGTGAACACAGTAGCAGAATCTAGCTGCAAGCCTGCAACAGGACTTCACGTCCAAAGTCCAAACAGTAGCAAAATCTTACCAAGTTCTTAAATACGTAAGTCTAGAAAACTAGCAAAATACAGCACAGTTCAGCTTCAGTAGTGGCAAACAAGCCCAAAACAGTTTAACACAGTGGAAACTAGCAAATCTAGCAGCTACCAAAGTCCAAAACAAGTCTAGAAATACCATCACCAAACAACAAAACAGTGGCAAACTAGTCACAACCCATAAGCCACAAAGTAAGTCTAGAAAATGATACTTAAAGTCTTAAATACGGAATCACTGGATGAGGATTGAGACACTTCTTAATATGCTTCACTAAGCACATAGTGCCAACATACTTTGGATGACAATTATAAACTCGACCACAATGAAGACACTTTGCTTTGCGGGCTTCTTCATTTACTTTAACTAGCTCAAAATGTTCCTAAATAGGCGATCTAGCTTTAGGACCACGAGGCATAGTTGAACCTACAAAAAAAATACCACAAGTTGATAAAATATTTTTAATTATAAATAACAAAAGAATATCATAAAACAAGCAAATCCTTAAACTTACCACTTGTTCAAGCTATGCATAAATAATGCTAGTATCTCTTTCAACAATACAAGTTTCTCTTCCACTCGTTGCCATATCTAAATATAATTTGATAACGTGTGCCATTTAAACTTACAAAGTAAACTAATTTTCACTAAAACACTCATAAAACGCAAAATCTTACTAAGTTCAATTTGCTCAAGAAAATCTTCTTCAACATTAATAGGAGTACCTTCACATCTAAACCAATCTTGAACACAAACAAGACTTTGCACCAACCGAGGAGTCAATGAACTCCTAAATGAATCAAGAATGCGGCCACCGGCGCTAAATGCACATTCCGATGCAACACTTGAAATTGGAATGGCTAATACATCACGAGCTAGCTCAGATAGAATAGGAAATCGAGGCGAATTAATTTTCCACCAATCTAAGATTTTAAAGTCATCAGAATCATCAGACAATGGCTCTTGTCCTTCACCAATATATCTTTCCAACTCAGATTTAGCACCTACACTTCCGGAGTCTTCCTTTTGCCTTTTCAACAATTGCTTTGTTTTCACATTCACACTAGATGAATCAGATGTGTCATCAGATGAAGTAGATTTAGATGGAGATGATTGAAGACATCATCCTTTGGAATATTCTTTTTGATACTTCCCAAACAAAGAATTCAAATCAGCATCCACTTCGGCAGTTAATTTCTTCCCTGGTTCCTTCCCAAACATTTCCTCAAGTGCAAAACCAACATACTCAAATTTGTTATGAGTGTCTAATACAGAAGCAATGAATATCGTTTTATTCATCTTTTCAGGTTCACCCTAATATTTTTTAAACTTCTCTTTCATCTTCCCTGCCATCTTACTTAAATTAGTATCATCACTAGCTAAATAAGGTTTCAAATGACTATCAAGCTCACATATATCCTTAAAATGACAATTAGAAGTGACATAACGTGAGCCTAAAACTTTTTCGGTGAGCTCGTGAAATCTTTCAAGAAACTTTATCACGTTTCTCACATTCACCCAATCATCACATACAAATGGACCTGCAACATTCCCATCCTCACAAACATGCGTACAAAGATGAGTAGAAAATCCATCATCAAAAAGATAAAGCTTGTCAAAGGCCTTCTCCAAGTTTTGCGCCGTTTCCAACATCAAGTAGGTGGAATTCCACCTAGTAGGAACATCCAAATGCAATATTTTGCTACATTCTACCTCTTGATGTGCACAACATTCCCTAAACTTTAAGGTCCTTTGCGGAGATGATCTCACATACCTCACAACTTGTCTAACACGTTTTACAGAAATATCAATTTCCTTCAAACCATCTTGCACAATTAGATTAAGTATGTGAGCCATGCATCTCACATGAAGATGCTTACCACCCATCGAATTAGTTTTCCACATATCTAGTTGTTTAGACAATTCTTCGACCGTGACATCATTCGAAGAAGCATTATCAACAGTAACAGTGAATGCCTTATCCAATTTCCATTCAAGCAAACAATTACCAATAACTTTTGCCATTTTGTCACCCTTATGACTAGAGATAGGGCAAAAATTTGGTATTCTTATATGCAACACCCAATCTCCATCAATAAAATGACCCGTCAAACACATATAGTTAATTGTTTGTAACAAAGTCCATGTGTCTGTGGTAAGGCAAATTTTTGGTTTTACATCTCTGAAATTTTTCATTAGTTTAAGTCTCTCTTCATTGTAAACTTGAAAGCAATCCCTTGTAATTGTCCTACGAGAAGGAACATTAAATAGAGGTTGGGCTATGCTCATAAACTTCTTAAAACCTTTCTTTTCAACAAAGCTAAAAGGTAATTCCTCCACAATTACCATCTCAACTAAAGCCCTCCTAACTAGTTCTTGATCAAATTTCCAAAGCACCCCACCATTAATTTGCCCATCCTTTTGTAAACACAATTGTGTTTGAGTATTATCAACTTTCCGTGGTATTTTTGGACACTTCTTTAAATGAGTATTCAATGATGTTATTCCATTCAATCGTGAATTAGCCTTATAATCACGACCACAATGTTTACACTTTGCTCTATCACCTCCATTAGTATCTTTAAACTTTTCAAAATGATCCCAAGCAGTTGATCTAGATTGTACGGATTTTTTTGTGTGGGTCTTGGCTAGTTTCAATTGAATTTGTAGGTTAAGAAGTGGGTTCGCTTTCAGATGAACCCACCTCACTTACTCTACTTTCAACTTCTGCCATCTATAGAAAATCGAATGAAAACAGAATTAAGGTCGGAACTCCTATAAGTTTATAACAAATAGAACAAGTTTATAACAGACTAAGAAAGTAAAATTCTATAATATATGAATCAAATTGATCCAGTATAATGCTTAGAATGTCCTTAATTCCAGAACTTAATAAAATAAAGTCAACATGAATTTATAGAAAAGAAAATGCCAACTAGATAAAGATGGCATTCTGCCTTTTATTTCACTCTGGTCGCTATCTTGAAGTTACTTGTAATGAGCATACTGTTCAATTTTAGGCAGGGCATCCGTGATTTTCAATTTTGACGAGGACTGGTGTTTTCAAGAAAAGAGGAAATCATGCAGAATTTTCAAGGAAAGAGAAAATGCCATTGGCAGAAATAAAAAACAAATCTTTGAACAAAAAAAGAGTGAAATCAAAGCAGTGAGCAAAAGAACAGAAGACAATGATAATGCCTATGTAAAAGAAATATATAAACACATAGAAATTGGGTAGATGGTGAGATGCTGTAAATTATTGTTGTGTAGTAAAAAATCTGACATTTTTTTTTGGTTGAGATGAAAAGTAATAATCAACACCAAAATCGAATGAGCTGAGGGACAGAGGAAGAAAACTGAAAAGGAACTAAACTCAGAATTCAGAAGAAGTCGCACTAACCTGAGGAAGAAGGTGTCACAGTCGAGCTGAGGAAGAAGGCAGCAGTCGCAAAGTTTGCACAGTGTCGCAGTCGCACAGAGCCTCAGAGGAGAGGAACCTTAAATCTAATTTTTGATGGGAACCTGGGAAGTACCATAAGTGACAGTAAGTTTGGGTAATTAGGTTTGGGTAAATTGGGTGGGGTGGGCTTCATAGGTATTGGACTATTGGGCATTTGGGCTTCAACCTAAGATCATAAGATGGGTAATAAGTTTTGAACTAATACCCAAAATTTCAGTTTTTCAGTTTAACCAAAAATCGAAATACAAAAACCGTAAACCGCACCAAAAAGCCGAAAATTAATAATTTAAAACCGTGCACCGATCAAAAAACTGATTAAACCGAAACCGAATAATCGAAATTCACGGTTCGGCCGGTTTTTTTGGTTCAGTCGGTATTATGCCCACCCCTAGGCCAGACCTCCCCATCTAGGGCGACCCTTACCCTCCTGACCTCCACCCCTAGCTGGTTGTGCAGGTGGAGTAGTAACCATGGCCTGGGAAGTCTGGGGATCCTGTGGAATACGTGGAGCCTGAGTAGTCTGTGGAGGTGAACCCCTCCTGGGTTTGGGGCAACCCCTCACCATATGACAAGTATCACCATACCCAAAACAAGATCACCGAGGACGCATCTTCTGAAACTGGCTCGGGCCTGGTTGGCTGGACTGACTGCTGAAAGCACCCTGTGTAGGAGGTGCACTATCTAGTGGCGGTGCATAATGAGCAACCAAAGGCCTGGGAGTAGCCGGAGCACCACTAGAATCTGGAAGTGCTGAATAAACTAGACGACTCACATAACCTCTACCATGATGGGCTGCAATTGGGGCACGGGCACCACTATATCTGCCAGAGTCATGAAGCCTCTTGGCCTCCCTGTCCTCCCTCTCCCGGCCCCGTATACCCTCTAATCTCTGTACGATCTCTACCACCTGCTGATATGGAGTATTTGTCTCTAACTCTCAATCCATGATGAATCTAATACCATAGTTGAGCCCTTCGATAAATCGACAGACTCGCTCTCTGATTGTGGAAACCAACACATGTGCATGTTTGGACAACTCACTGAACCTGAAAGCATACTCTAACACGGTCATAGCACCCTAGCGCAACTTCTTAAACTCCACGAGCCATGCATCCTGAAGGCTCTGGGGAACAAACTCTCTCAGGAACATCTCTAAAAAACTGAGCCCATGTGAGAGAAGCTGCCTCAGCTGCGCCACCCTCCTTGTAAGCCCGCCACCACTGGTATGCTGGTCTTGAAAGTTGGAAAATAGTGAAAGCAACCCCGCTCGTCTCATAATGCCCATGGTACGGAGAATACGATAGTACTTCTCCAAAAAAACCTGTGCTTCCTCTGTAGCTAAGCCTCTGAAAGTAGGAGGATGGTACTTTTGGACCTCTCAAGTCTCGAGTCTGAGCTGCTCCTCCTTAGATGTTGCTACCTTAAACTCGAGCAAAACTGGGACAACCGACTGCACTGGTATAACCTTTGGGACCTGGTCAACATGGACCCGCTGCTTTAGGTACGTGCCACGAGAGTATGTTCTCCTCCCCCAGCCTGAGATGTGGCTGGTGGAGCTAGAGTACCAAACATGCTCAAGAACCGAGCGAGGGTCTCTTGAAGTGCAGGGGTAGCAACAAGCACCTCAAGTGCTCTGGCTGCACTATGTGCCCCTCCTCGGCCTTTTAAGTATCTTGGTATACCAATGTTGTCACGGCCCCAGTTTCCCTCCGTAGGATGTCGTGATGGAACCTAGTCTCTAAGACTAGGTAAGCCTAACGTTCATGAAGAATTTAACGGAAACAGTAATAAAACTTCCAAATTTAACAAATAGCTATCATAAAAAGACTCTGATATACAACTGAACATAACACCCATAATCTGGGGATTTCGAGTCACAAGCTCTACACGAGTATACCTAACATCCCTATGCAACTGTATCTATAAAAGGAGAATGAGATAGAAACTAGATAGAGGTGACTCCGAGGCATGCGAACGCCGGCGGGTATACCTTGAAGTCTTTGGTCCAAGCGCAACTCACTGATGCCTAGGCTGCTATGAAGTATCTAGATCTACACAAAAAGATGTGCAGAAGCGTAGTATGAGTACACCACAATGGTACCCAGTAAGTATCAAGCCTAACCTCGGTAGAGTAGTGACGAGGTCGGGTCAAGACACCTACTGAAATAAATAAAGGAACTGAATAGGTATAGCATAGTATGATAATGAAAAAAGGGAAATGATACAAGGAAGAAATATAACAAGAATAACTACACTGAGACTAAGGCAATTAAGACATCACAGAAGAAACACATAATACGAATGCCAAGGAAATGATGCAAACAAAACACAAGTGATGTAGCTGAAAGGTATCAACAAGAATCACTATTGAGGTACCGCCTCGTAGTCTCATTTCACAATTCAAATCACAATCTTTCCTTATATCACCACGGTAGCCTTACATTTAGTTTTGAAAAAAAAAAAATCATTTTCCCGAAATAGCTACCTGCATTTTAGCCCACCTTATCACACCGCGTGGCTTCAAGTAGTTCTCCTACTAGCAACATGCGTATCAAGCCCACCTTATCTCACTGCATGCATTTCAACCCCAATCCTTATACCACCGCATGCGTATAAATATCACAACATACAAAAAGTTGCACCTTAAGTGCCCAATACCACAACTTGCTAAATAAGTCATCGATAATAGTGTTTCCACAATAAATAGCCCATCGCTCAACCACAATATGTACAAGAGTCTCAACAAAAGCAACCAAAAGTGAATAACTCAACAAGAATAGTATCTCAACAAATTTACAACTTTGCCTTAATGTGAATCACGTCCTTTATAGCTTAAACACCATACATCAACAATAAGATATTCCAAGAAATAACAACTTCAAGTAAAAGGAACTCAACAGTTAAATAATTAATAAGGAAATGAGATAATAATAACTTCAACTAAGCATGTAAAGGCAATTAGCAAGTAAGAGATGAGACAAGTATTTACAATGTCAAGTAAGTCACGCAAGGATAGGTTAATGATTATGAAGATAACATGTTATGACAATTCAATTAAAGGCAGAGAAAGAATCTATGCAAATCTAACCGGTCAATTACCACATTTAGCCTGTGTACTCACTTGTCACCTCGTGTATACGGCCTTCACGTACCACAAAATACACAAAACAATACCAATCCTAAGGGGTAATTTTCCCACACAAAGTTAGGCAAGACACTTACCTCAAAACACGCTAACTCAATCTACTAGCAAGCCCTTCCGGCGATTATCCAATTTCGAACGGCTCGAATCTAGCCAAAAAACTTTACAACATAAGTACAAACCAAAGGAAACTATTCAGAACAATAAAATTGCTATCTTTAAAGAAAAACAAAAAGTCAACTCAAAAGTTCAACCCCGAGCTCGCATCTCGGACCTGACCAAACTTACAAAATCTGAACATCCATTCGATAACGAGTCCAACTATACAAGAATTACTCAAATCCAACCTCACATCTCCTTTCAAATCCCCAAAATTTGGTCTATGAAGTTTCATAAATTTTCCCATTCAAATCACTAATTAAATAACAAACATAATGATGGATTCATGTATAATAGCCAAATCTGATTTAGAATCACTTACCCCGATGATTTCCTTAAAAATCCCTCAAAAAATCACCACAAACCAAACTCTCTACGTCAAAAGATGAAGAATGAAATAAAACCTCGTTTCTAGCCCCTTTTTGCCTAGCGATTTTCTTTTCAGCGAGCCCTTAGCCGTTTCTGCGGCTCCGCACCTGTGGAATTTCCATCGCAGGTGCGGCCCTCACTTATGCCCCTGAAATCTTGCACCTGCGGACCCTTAAGCGCATCTGAGCTTGCGCTTCAGCGGGAAGCTAGTCGCTTCTGCGCGTCCGCTTCTACGGATAACTGACCGCACCTTCTGTCCCAACTGGCCAGAACGAACTTCACGTTTGCGGCTCACTGGCCGCTTTTGTGGTGCCACATGTGCGGCCCAAAGTGCGCAGGTGTGATTGCACCAGAACCTCAGCAACTTCAGCATTTCATTAAGTCCAAAATTATCCCGATTCCAATCCGGTCCACACCCGGGGCCCCCGGGACCCTGTCCGAATATACCAACAAGTTCCAAAACACATAATAGACCTACTTGAGGCCTAAAATCACATCAAACAACATCGATTTTAGGAATCGCAATCCAATTCAAGCTTATTGAGACTATGAATATCTGACTTCCAAAACTAACACTGATTCATACCAAAACAACTCCGATTGACCTCAAATTTTGCACACAAGTCATAAATGAAATAACGGACCTATTTCAACTTCCGAAATTGGAATCCGACCCCGATATCAATAAAGTAAACTCCCAGTCAAACTTCTCAACCCTCCAAACCTTCAACTTTCTAACTTTCGCCAATTCAAGCCGAAACGACCTATGAACCTACAAATCAATATCCGGACATTTTTTTAAGTCCAAAATTATCATACAGAGCTACCAGAACCATCAAAACTCCATTACGGAGTCGTCTATACAAAAGTCAAACTCCAATTAGCTCTTTCAACTTAAGCCTCCAACTTAGGGACTAAGTGTCCTATTTCACTCCGAAACTCACCTGAAACCAAAACCAAACACCCCGTCAAGTCACATAACCACAATATAATATAGAGAAGACAATAAATAGGGGAACAAGGCTAAAATATTTAAAACGACCGGCCGAGTTGTTACAACTGTCCACAAAAAAAATTAATATCTTACAATGGCAACCTCTAATAGATAAAAAAAACTACAATAATTACTTTGTGGACTGCTAGAAAACTATCATATGCTGAGAAGGTACAGTTAGTTCAGAGTGTTTTGCTTGGCATACATGCTTTTTGGGCACAACTATTTATGACGTCTGCTAAGGTGCTTAAAGTTATAGAATATATTTGCATGTCCTATGTATGATCTGGAGTTAATGTGATCACAAAAAGTCTCTTGTTGATTGTGACAAAGTTTGCATGACCAAAGCTGGAGGTGGCTTGAACGCAATCAATCTACAGCTTTTGAACAAAGCTGCAATAGCCAAAACTTGTTTGGATATGGCCCATAGACAAGAAAAGTTATGGTTAAGCTAGATCCATAAATACTATATAAAGAGCCAACAATTTAGCTGATTTGCTATACCACATCAAGCATCCTGAATGATTAGAATAATTCTAGAGGCCAGAGAGTTATTGAACCAAGTACAATGCAATCCTACTGATGGCAAAAGCATAATAAGGTAATCTACCTGCTACTCCTTAGAACCTATCCTAGAGTTAAATGTAAGTGTATGATTTACAAGAATAAAGCAAGACCAAATACATAATTCACAATTTGGTTGTAGTTTGCAAGGAAAATTGCTTACTACAGATCGACTATGCCAATGAGGCATGACTATTGATACCTACTGCCATTTATGTCAGTGACATGATGAATCCATGAAACACCTGTTTGTTCAATGTGAATATACAAAAATATATGGAATAGATTGATGAAATGGGCTCCAAAGAGAACTACCAAAATTTGTTACCTGGGAGCGGCTTGTTCAATGAATTATTAGAGAGCCTCAAGAGAAGTCTCAGATTGCCGATCTTCAAATTGATTTATGCTGAAAATATTCATTACATGTGGAGGGAGAGAAATATTGGGAAAGTGTAGCGAGAGAGATATCTTATGTGTGTTGTGCTCGTGTCTCACCTGGAATTAGGACCTTAATGTACAAATTTTATCTTCTAAGTGAGATGATAGAGCAAGAGGATTTCGAATCGCATGTGTTTTTCTGTTTAGATAGCTAGTTGTGTTGTCTTGATATGTTTTTCTAATTTTTTCATTGATGATTAATATAATTACGTTAGTCACCAAAAAAGGGTAAAATAGCTCAAGATATTGAAACATTAAAATTAAAAAGGTATAAATTTGAGAGAAAAGAACTTGAATCTGACAAAGCTGATCTAGAAGGACAACTTTAAGAACTAGGTTCTTGACCTCACTTCTGAAAATGAAAAGCCACCTGATATACATGGTAAGGGAAAAATGAGTGACCTGTAGGATAATCTTGAAAAAGAATTAAAAGGGACTAAAGATAATCTTTGTGATGCTGAATGTAGGAATTAAAAGGGGCTAATTATGAACTATCTAGACTAAGAAAATGACATAGATCCTCAGATTCCTTGAATTGGCTGAATAAAAACTGCAGCACCAACAAATCAGGAATTGGCTACAGAAAACCCGTTCCCAAATTTGATCTAAAGTATGTAGGAATTTCTCATAACAAAATGTGCACTCATTGTGGAAAGGTAGGACACTTTAGAGATACTTGTCCTGCCTTAATTCATGCTTAGTTTAAAAACACCTTTGGTCCTGCTAAAAATGTGAAGAAGGAAGAAGAATCAAAAGCTACTAAATGGATTAAGATTAACAATAAAATAGTTACTAATCCTCTTCCCTTCATGCCAAGAAGTGATCTGATTTATCTTTTTTCAAATAAAAAGGGACCCAAGCTCGTTTAGGTTCCCATGACTAACTTGTGATTTTTAGCGTAGGCTAAAGTGAGAGGGAATAATCAAGACTGGTATCTAGATAGTGGATGCTCAAGACATATGACGGGAGAAAAGAAATTCCTCTCACTGACAGCCTTCCATGGAGGGAGTGTGTCATTTGAAAATGGGAAAAAAGGCCAGATAACAAGTATTGGTAAGTTCAGTAAGTCACTCTCTTATGCATTAGAAGATGTGTATTATGTCATAGGCCTCAAACACAATCTTCTTATCATCTCTCAAATGTGGTAAAGGAAATGAAGTAAAATTCAATTCCAAAATCTTTACTGTCACTAAGCTTGATACTAATGAAGTTGTGTTAAAAGGTAAAAGGCATAACAATATTTACAAGATATCCATTATGTCTCTTCCTCAGAGTGAGCACCATGCTTAAGTGTAGTGGAGGATGATCCACTGTTATGTCATAGAAGACTAGGTCATGCTAGTCTTTCCCAACTCAACAAGTTGACAGCAAAGGACTTGGTCCTTGGCTTACCAAAAGTTGAGTTCTGCTTAGACAAGGTTTGTGATGCCTGTGTTAGAGGGAAACCTCTAGAACTCCTTCACATGGACCTATGTGGAGCAATGAGAGTGAGGACCAGAGGAGAGAAGTATGTTTTTGTCATTGTAGATTACTTCTCCAGGTATACATGGACTCTGTATTTGGGATCTAAAGATGAAACTTTTGATATTTTCTGTGTGTTTGTCAGAATGAGCCAACAGAACTGGGCTATAATGTATTAAGTAAAATAACATACCATAGAACTGAGTTTGAAAATTCTAAATTCCTTGAGTTCTCAAACACAGATGGCATTGATCATAATTTCTCTACACCTAGAACTCCACAACAAAATAGTATTGTGGAAAGAAAGAATAGATCCCTAGAAGACAGGGGGAGGACCATGCTGATTACTAGTGGACTGCCTAAGAGTTTCTAGGATGAGGCAGTCAATATTGCCACTTGCTAAATAGATGCATGGTCAAACCTATTCTTGAGAAAACTCCCTATGAGTTACTTCGAAGGAGAAAGCTCAACATCACTCACCTGAGAGCATTTTGGTGTATTTGTGCACAATGATGGCAAAGAAGCTCTAGGTAAGTTTGATGACAAAAGTGATGAGGAAATTTTCTTGGGTTACTCTCCACATAGTAAGGCCTATAAAGGTTTTAATAAAAGAACTATGTGTGCAGAAGAAAATGTTCATGTTATTTTTGATGAATCTAAAAATTTGGCCGAGAAAAGTTTGCAAGATGAAGATTATGACATAGGACTCACTAGTGAAGGAGCTCCTAAGGAACCTGAAGATGGATCCAGAGATCACAAGTAGTTGACAATGATCACGAGGAACAAGAAGAAGAGAGAACTACTCTGACTGCTAACCAGACTGATGAAACTATACCTACTGAAACTGTTCCTTTGGGTCACTCCTTGGGTGAACAATCTTTAGGAATGTAGATTAGGCCATGGAAACATCAAAGTTCATATCCTCTTGAGAACATCATCTTTGATCCTAATGCAGAAGTGCAAACCAAGCCATCTCTGAGGGATCTATGTGCATTCACATCATTCCTCTCACAGGTTGAACCTAAGAACATTAAGGAAGCTCTAAAAGATACATATTGGATTATAGCCACACAAGAGGAGCTAAATCGGTTTGAAAGGAGCAAGGTCTGGCAATTGGTAAAAAGATTCAAGAACAGAACTGTCATAGGTACCAGATGGGTGTTCAGAAACAAGCTGGACAAACAAGGAAATATCACAAGGAACAAGGCCAGACTTGTGGTTCAGGGATACAATCAAGAAGAAAGCATTGACTATGATGGGACGTTTGCACCTGTAGCCAGAGTGGAAGCTATAAGAATGCTAATAGCTTTTGCTGTATACATGGAGTTCACCATGTATCAGATGGATGTAAAAAGTGCATTCTTGGACGACTATCTGAAGGAGGAAGTGTTTGTTAAACAACCTCTTGGGTTTGTTAGTGAAGAATTTCATGACTATGTGTTCAAGATAGACAAATCCCAGTTTGGACTGAAACATGCCCCAAGAGCTTGGTATGAAAGACTCTCAAAATTCCTCTTAGCTAACAACTTTGTTAGAGGAAAGGTGGACACACTGTGTTTCTGAGGAGCAAAGGCAAGAATGTAATAATTGTACAAGTATATGTGGATGACATTATCTTTGGAGCTACTAATGAAGCAATGTGCAAGGAATTTGCTGAGATGATGGGGAAAGAGTTTGAAATGAGCATGATAGGTGAATTGAACTTCTCCCGGGGTTGCAAATCAAGAAAACATCTACTGGAATCATGATACATTAGCAAAAATATATCAAGGAACTACTCAAGAAATTCAACACGGACTTATCCAAATCCATAGACACTCCCATTGCCATTGCAACAAAGCTGGACCTTGATGAAGAAGGGAAAAGTGTTGAACATAAGCAACATAGAGGAATGATTGGGTCATTGTTTTATGTCACAACAAGCAAGCCTGATATTGTATTCAATATGGGATTGTGTGCAAGATTTCAGGCAAATCCAAAAGAGTCTCATCTGAAGGCTATCAAGAGGATACTTAGATATCTTAAAGGAGCTCCTGATATGTGCTTGTGGTATCCTAGAGGGTGTAACTTTAATCTAGTTGGTTAAGCTGATGCTGACTAAGCAGGTTTTCATGTTTACTGGAAAAACACTTCAGGAACAGCACATTTCCTAGGTTCTTGTCTGGTGTCTTGGGGAATAAAGAAGCAGAACTCAGTGACTTTATCCACAACTGAGGTTGAATATGTGGCAGCAACATCTTGTTCTGCTTAGTTACTATGGATAAGACAACATCTAAGGTACTATGGTATTTTTGTTGATTGTGTTCCTATTTTCTATGACAACACTAGTGCCATAAACATTGCTAAAAATTCATGTCAGCACAAGAGAACCAAGCACATTGACATTAGACACCACTTTCGCAGAGACAGTGTTGAAAAAAGGAACATCTCAATTAACTTCTCTAAAATTGAAGACCAAATTGCAGATATCTTAACTAAAGCTCTGAGTAGGGACCACTTTGAAAGGAATAGACTGGAACTACGTCTAATCAATACTTCCAACTAGTTGCACCCCAATGATTGGCTAGAAAAGGTATAGTTAGATGTAGAATGTCAAGTACAATGTGTTTGATTCAGTCTCATGCTTGTATTAAGCATACACACTTGCCTAGAAAAATCTAGCTGATAACTATGTTGTATGATACTAACATGTAGTGTTGAAGCTTTATTGCATAAATAAGTAACGAGTTACTAAGGAGTTGGTTCTTTGACTCAGGTACGTGCCATCTTGTCTTAATTCACTCGGACTTAATATCCTAAATTACTGCTATGCTCAGACTTTCTAATCCTGTTAGCATCACTTTCAATTCTCATCTAGGCTAAGAGTAAGGGGGAATCCTAGAGCAAATAGAGTTTAGTTACTCCTAAAATCCTAAAAGTCAAAGTAACCATTATTAGAGTCCCGTTAGAGCTCAAATTTTGTCACTCTCCTTCTTCCAGTCAAATCATGAGTAACGCCCCTTTGTGATCAGTTTCTCAGACATCACTGTTTTTCTCAAACCATAAGCAAGAATCAAGAAATAATTCTCTCTTTCCCTTAAGCGATTTTCCTCTCTTATCGCCATGCCTAAATCCAGCCAAACCCCTTATAAAGCAAAACCATCATCCAAGACTGAAGCCAAATCCAATAACATGAAGCCCAAATCAAAGAAAATTGTCAAACCTTCCATTGTACCTACACCATCATCCCCTGTTCCTGCTCCTCTCACCATCCCTACTTCCACTGGGCCTTCACTTCAAAAACCAACCACCCATGCATATGTGCCTACTTCGAAAAATACCTCTAAGTCTACCAAGATCAAGGCTACTCTAAGAAAATCTGTCAAGAGTGACAAGGTAGTGCGTGATGCTGCTACTAAAGTAGACACAATGGTTAAGGAAGCTGTGGTTCAGGGGGAACCAGTGCAAGTTATTACAAGTCAGGTAAAACCCCCTCCCTCAAAATTAGATGTTCTGGCATCTGCTATAGGTGTTGCACCCTTAGATACTGTCCTACCCACAAGTGATAAACCACAAGTTGAGGAACCCACTATAGAAAAGAATGTAGCATCTCTAGAGAAAGGAGTAGATACCACTACAGTTATGCCTATGGTTGAGGGGGAAGGCAGTAAAGAACCAACACAAAAAGAGGCATCTAATGGTCTTTCTTTCAATTGGACAGAGGATGAGGATGATAATGGAGGTGAAAAAGAAGAAGGGGTAGTGGGCAGTCATGAGGGATATCCTACTCAGGACATTTCTAATGAAGGGAAAAAGAGTGAGAATGAGGGAGATTCTAGTGAAGAGTAGGAGAGTGAGACAGAAGATAGGATAGATGAACAAGTGGATGACTCTACAAAATAAGAAAAGAACAACAAAGAAGAGGGTCAGTCTGAGAGTGAAGGTGAGGATCAAGAAAAGGCAAGTGAGAGTGAAGGAGAGGATAAAGAAAGTGAGGAAGAGAATGAGAATATGAGTGGGGAATTTGAAGGCTCTATGACTATTGGAAACACTGTCATAGCCCCTTCAGAAGAAGCAAGTGGACTGAAGAACTTGGGCCCTTGTTAGCTCCTTTCACTGGATAAGAAGAGGTTAGTAGTGATGAAGATAACTTGCCCTTGTCTGAAGTAGGGAAGAAACTCAGGAAGACTCCTGTGAAAGAAACAAATTATGTCGTCCCTACAAGGAAAGAAGTAGCTCCTCCTTCCAGGACTCCTCTCACAAGGAGTAAAAGAAAGGTTGTTGATGAACAAATCATTAAGGAGTCCAGAGGTGCCAAGAAGCCAAGGAAGCAAGTTTCAGTTGTGGAACCTGTAGTTGAGTTGAATGGAGAAGATGAGTCTGTTTCTACTCTGCCAGAAAAGTCATCAACATAAAAGAGAAAGGTTAGCAAAGCTACAAAAAATACTACCCTATCTGCAAGGGCAGGTAGAGGAAAGAAGAGAAAAAGTGTGCCAGCTGTGGTTGATAAACTCACCGAGTCCAGAAACAGAAAAGTGCTTAATGGGAAGATTCTTGTAAACACTGATGAAAAATGGATGGCTCAACTGGTTGAAAAACTTGAGCTACAGGATGGAAACACATGTTTGTCAAGGCTTTCCCTCATGTGTGTGTGCCTGCTGTGGTGGAGTTCTATGCAAACTTCGAGTTTGATGAAAAGGTGGTCAAGAGTAAGGTAAGGGGGTTTGAGATGGAGTTTGATACTGAGGAGCTGGTGATGCTTCTGAATATTTCTTCTTTAGGTTTGGACAATTACTTGAAGAAAAAGTGGCTAGCCATAGACAATGATGAGGACACAGGAATTGTGGTCACAAGGAAGTTCTCTAAAAAGTTTGAATGGATGCTCCCCAGAAGGTGTACAAGACTGATATGACCCCCTTCCACAAACTGTTGTTTCACTTTGTCAATTCATGCATTTTGCAGAGGTCTGAGAGAAGGAATGAGACTACCCTGTTGGACATGGTTGTGACTTATGATGGAACGCTTGACACTAGTAGACCTATCAATCTCCCTAGCCTGATGATTCAGCATATGACAAGAGCTACAAACACTTGCAAGCCTAAGCATGCTATGCCTTCATGTTGACTGAGTTGTTTGACAAGCTCAACATTGCCTTGCCTGAGTTTAAGTATGGAAATCAGAATGATGTCTTGGATGTTGTTAACCTCAAGCAGTATGGCTATGAGGAGATCAAGGCTAGAGGACCAAAAGGTACTGCTATTTTACCTGGAAGCAGCATGGCAGCAAAGCTCACTAAGAGGTTGGAGTTGGCTGTTGAGGAGAATGCCAAGCTCCGAGAAGACAATGATGAGTTGAGGAAAGAAACCAAGCAGCGTAGGGAAGAGCTCAGAAGGGATAGAGAAGCTCATGCCCAACAGATTTTTACCCTTGTGAAAGCATTGACCCCGTCTACCTCTCACCCACGAGCCTGTTCCTTCCCCAGAGTCCTTAGTTTCTTTTGTTATCCCAATGATGTTTTAGTTTTTGTTTCTTTCTATTCTAGTCTGAGTATGTTGCAACAGGTTTAGTTTATTTTTTTTAATGGTTTAAGACAAGGCCCTGGGCTTATTTTGGCACTGCTAAATGACTTCTCTTATAATGTTTTAACGCTTCGTACTTGGTTAGATCATCAGCTTAGTCTGTTTGTTTTGATAATTCTTGAGCTTGTGCTGTAGTCTATATGGCCTTGAATCTTGCATTAAATGTGCATAATATGTCTAACATCTTTTGTTATTTTTCGATAATGCCAAAAGGGGGAAGATAGGGTAGGAGTTGTCTATTTGTGGAATTATGTCCCTGTTGATCATGATTTGGTGTGATTTCCTGGTTCTGGTATATACAAAGTTTGTCATCATCAAAAAGGAAAAATTTGTTGAGTATTGAGATTTTTATGATTAATAAATTTTGTTCTAACAAAATGTTCGAAGATCCAGGTCCTCAACGTAGTTGCTTAACTGCTCTAAGAACCAGCTCCTCTGGGTGAAGGACCAACTCCTCATGGTTGATGATTGTACATCTATGCAAGACAATAACTTTATCCCAAAGTTATCCAGGTCCGAGTTTGATGGAAGAAGGCTTTTCACATGATAATGGTTGTTGCCCAAGAAGATACGCATAAATAAGTGAGACATAAGAGTCCCAAGACCGGTGGAGTCCTTAGAACAGTAGGAGTCCTATCAAACGAGAAGCTAATTATGCATAGGACTCTTAGAAGATCTTGGAGTCCGGACATTTAAATACTATCCATCTGAACTGCTGAACCTATAATTTTACTCATCAACTGAAGAACTACATTTTACACACTCTAGTCGAGTACAAGTGTTGTGTTCTTCTTGAGTCAGTCTAGTGAATGTGTTTTAGGAAATCGAGTTGTAATCAAAGTGTCACAAACTATTAGTGAGTTGGAGTGAGTGTTTGCTTTACATGTTAGAGTAACTTATAAATCAAAAAGACGTAGTAGGAGTACCGGAGAGACTTGAGTGACAGTCTTGTAATCGATACATTTTGGCTCATTGTTCTAGTGGAGTTGAAGTTGAAAATCCTACGCAGTAGGTCGTGGTTTTTGCACCTTTTGATCTGGGTGATTTTTCACGCAAAATCGCTATTTTTTATTACTTTATTGCATATTTTACTTCACGTCTAAAGTACGGTACCAAGTTCTTTAGTAAATTCATAAGGACACTCAAACTAACAATTCCTATAAATAAAAAGGAAATCACATATTATAATTATTACTATAATATCACTTAATAACATTTAAACATCCGGAAATAATCCGCAGGGTTATACTACATAAACAAAGCAATGGCTATGACACCATAACAAAGATAGCCATGCTTTACACAATGTCAATGCTGCAAATTACAACTCCATACAGCGACAGCCAGCTGCATGATAGACCTATAGCTTCATCCATCACTATCAGTTAATCGTCATCTTAACTTAATACAATTAGAAATGTCGTACAGTTTCTATACATTTATTATGTACACATAATCTTCAGATATATTTCAATCAATAAAGTACTGTACTTTTGTTTGATCATGAGCATATATACCATCACTTAGGTGTATTTCACTTCACTTCCACAAATCAATTTGAGAACTGGAGGATGCTGTGGAGGTATTTTCTGGAGCCAGTTCTTGCTTGTCCAAATTTTTGACCATCAAATTTGAGTCGTCGCCCCTAGCATTTGCTGCATTTGAATAGTTATTCTCATCTTCTTGACTAAGTTGGGAAGCTACAAATTTGTCAAGAACTCGCCAATCGGTCACTTGATCTTCAACTTGGTCATTAATACAACCTCTATTAATGTTGTTTCCAAACGTAGGATGATGCATATGTTCTTGATTAACATTAATGCCAAATATTGGCATTGAGCTGCAACTTATTCCAGGAGGTGCTGCTGCTAGAAGTTTAGAATTAGTTTCTAAAAGAGGAAGCTGAAGAAATTGCTGACGAGGTGGGATTTGGTAGTGCAAATTATCAAGTTCCTTCTTGCAATTAGGGTAATTATTAGGATAGTGATGGTTATAGTTAGTGATGGTATTAGAGTGAGGGTACTGTGGCTTGGGGGAGTCCATATTGTCAGGCATGAATGAAAGTTGATCATCGTACCAAATTGGTGAGCCATGTTCACTAGTATCCATCCTCATAGCTGCTATTTTCTTCTTGAACACTCTACATATAACCCATCCTTCTTCCTATTGTAGTAGATAAGCATTTGATTAGTAATTTGACTATAATGACAACTAACGTATGCGCTATAAAAAGGTTAAACTATACTCATAGGTTAAACTATACCAACGAGTCACACACTAAGCACCATACAATATTGTTAAAACTTAAAACTTAAGTCCTTAAAATTTTATGTACTTACGCGGTTAAAACACTTAGGGATCGTTTGGTAGGGTGTATAAGAATAGTGCTAAATAAAGTGTATTAGTAATGCAGACAATAATAATGCATGCGTTGATAATGCAAGTATTAGTTATGCAGATATTATTTCTTATCCACTGTTTGGTGTGGTGTTTTAAATATTAAAATGCACTGCATAAAAATTTATTATTTACAAAAATGCCCTCCATATTCTTTAGTTTTTAGGGACTTTAAGGATAATTTTATCTTTAACTATGCTAATGCATTCATTAATAGCCTTGGTATTGCTAATACTATGATTTGTTATGTATTAGTTATACATAAGATAACACCAAATATGTTGTATAACTAATACTTATACATAGATTGAAAAAAATGTACAAAACAAGGGATTAGTAATACCAAAAGCTAATGCATGCATTATTTTCTTTAATGCATCCTACCAAACGATGTCTTACATAATCATGTCATTTATAATATAATTACAAGTAAATATCTACGTAAAGCAAATTAATTGATAACTTAGTAAAAATAATAACTAATTTACTATCACAGATTAATTACACTAATGAGGTAAATTTTTATACTATCAATGTATATAACTTTAATCCGTTTAACTATATGGAGTTGATTTAAAGGGAACTTGCCTGAGGAGCACCATTTGGATCAGTCTCAAGTCGGTATTCATGCATAATAAAATCAGATTTTTGTCCATTTGGAGCTCTCCCTTTATAATAGACTAAGGTCTTCCTCATGCCAATCAAGTCGTGCTTAGAATATATAGCCTTGTCCCTTCCTGTTGCTTTCCAGAATCCTGCTGCTGTTGCTCTATTTGTTCTTGTCCCTGTTGGATATTTTTTATCTTTGTGGCTGAAGAAGTACCAGTCACTTTGTTCTTCTGTGCCCATTCTGCATAATTCTGTTGACAATTTCATTATATTTGTGAGTGATATCATACCTTTATGTCATTTGAAATACATGTAATTCATACTTTTTTGACATATATACGGTTTCATATATATATAGCTGTACCTTGAAGATCCCATGGCTCAATTTTGTAGAGATCGATGTCTTTAATAACATCAACATCAATCCTTCTGGAGGTGATTTTCTTCCTAAGGTAATAATCGACGAGTTCTTCATCAGTTGGGTGAAATCTGAAACCTGGAGGAACTTGTGAGAAAGAATTCATCATCTCTCACTCAAATGTATAGCCTGCATATTCAAGAAAAAATATCAGTATTACATTCCAATTGTATGATCAAATGTAGAATATAAATCTTTCAAACTTCTGTTTCTGTTTCTTTTCAAACTACGGGTAAAGTGGCTGCCATGTGACCAGGAGGTCACGGGTTCAAGCCGTAGAAACAGTCTCTTGCAGAAATGCAGGGTAAGGCTGCATACAATAGACCCTTGTGGTCCGGCCCTTCCCCGCTCATAGCGGAAGCTTAGTGCAGCGGGCTTTTTTTTTTTTTGCTCAGGTTAGAAGAAATTTGAATAAAACATGCATGCACATAATACGAGTTTCCGGATGGATAGTGCTCTAGCAACGAAATTGAAGTCTATGCAAATTCCTCATATTGATTGTTCCACCTACTTATTTTTAAGAAAATGAAAAAGTAAGATCTATTTTACTTTTTTTTGAAGAACTGAAAATATATATATATATATATATATATATATATATATATATCACCTAAAATTGCAAATCAGTTTACTAGTTTGCTCAACTCTGATTGTTGGTTCTGTAGCACTTAATTTGCTCTTTGTTTTTTTCTGATCAAGCAATTTTTAACAAAAACTGATCAAAGTGAAATTACTATAGAAATCAAGATCCTCCACATTTGATAAAAAAATATGCGCAAACTATTTAACAGAAACTAATTTTCTTGTATATCATGAGATTCAATGAAGAAAGGACGACGACGCTCGAATAGTGCATGCAAAAATTGGAAGAACAGATTCAGTAAATTCCAGCAATTGTTATCTTGAGATTCATTTGCCTCCCCCTTTCACACTTCATATACAGTCACTGGAGTGCAAATTAACATCCACATGAACAAAGCAAAACAAGCTTATGACGAACAAACAATTGAGATAACCACCAAAATATTAAGTAAAATGGAACAAAGAACAATATATAGTTATTCGAAATGCAATATAAAACTCCTTCAGATTTCACACTATGAGTGCGTGGATCTTATTGAAATTGAGTCCACTCTTGCCTTACGATAAGCATAATCTAATTAATGTATGCTTATACATTTGTGAAATGATAATTTTAGGTTGTTGTTTACCTAACTATATTTTTTTGTCGATTAATTTAAGAAGTCATGAAAAAGAATAACAAAATAATATAATCGTCAAAATGGTATAACAAGGGATTTGTGAACTTCCTGAAGGATAATAGTAGGATATATCAATTTTTTGTCAAAAAATAAGAAGAAATTAAATATAAGATCCAATTCGATAATCCATTTATAACTATATATGGTCTTGTCATTACTAAAATAACCAAAGAGAAATGTTGGAATTAATCAGTTATTGTGACATACGCTTTTATTATAGTGTTGGGGTAATAATTACGATGATGTTACTATCATTTAGCCAGTAATATCACTGGAGACGCATGGAAGCAAGAGAAATCACCACGAACGAGTTACTTTCCTTTCAAGATTATCAGTAATAATTTGTTCGTATGTCAGATCTCCAGACAACATTTTTCCTAGATCACATATACTGTATTATTATAACCAATGAGCTTATTAATTAATACATGTCATTACTTACACTTAATACCTAAGCAAGATTTTTTGCTTTGAAAAAACCATAGTTAAGACCCTACTAAGACAAAACATTCAAACTTACATACCACCTATAGTCTAAAGGTATCAGTGTGAGTTTATCACACAACACGTATGGATTCAGTTTTCACTGTCTCCTTCGTCGTCCCAGCTCCCATATGTATGACGAATAATTTTAAACAAACAGACGGTTAATTACACAACACAGAAGAGAAAGAGAAGGAGATGTTTTAGGGACAAATTTTACTAGAAATATCTATCATATGTAATATGACGCATTAATATTTATAATTAGAGAAAAAAGAAAAGGAAGGAGCAAGACGTTGTTAGATGAAACAAACCTTAATTTCCAAATGCACAGATCTGAGAAGTGAGCAGAGTCAATCTTTTTGCGAGCACAGAATCAAAGTGGGAGGGAAGACAAGAGTTATCGATCTCCAAGAAGAAGAAAAGGGTGCAACTGCAGTAGGAAAAAACTGTAGAAAAGACAAATAGAGAATAGACAAGAAAAGACAAAAAACACAAAAAAAGAAGAAGTTGAAATTTGTATCCTCGGGAACTGGTGACTTTGAGTTTGGCTGTCTTTTGGTGTGGCTAGGACCAGATCCCGAGGACAGAATAAAACTGAGAAATGGACAAATGAAGAGAAGAAAAATGGAAAAGAGGGGCAGAGAGAGAGAGAGAGAGATCGAATGGAAGAAGGATGAACAAAAAGGGTTATATAAAGCCCACCCCACCAAACAAATAAACCCTAATGATGAAGGGATCTGTTAATAACTACACTTTTTAATTTATTTGATCATATGCTTCATTGTCTCTTTCTCTCTCTCTCTCTCACTATCATAATAGAGAGCTAAATTGCTGGGAAAGCTTTTCCGGGGCGCGATAAAAGGTGGCGCAAAATTGGTAGAAAGAGAAATATACATTAGACAAAAGCATCGTGTGTGCAACTGCCACCACTCACCCGCCATTGATTGAGACATCCTTTTCTTGTCTTAATTACTTTTAATTTAGTTATAGCCTATAGAGTAAAAAAATATCTGTTTGGTACACTAAGCTCCTGTTATATACGGGGGCGTCAGAATGAGTAACGGCACAGACCGATCAACATAATTAGATTTGAAAGGGTCTCCATAAAGACATTAAAAAGGAATGCGTCCAAAACTAAAGAGTTTGAGTTTAGAAAATCTTAGTAGTTCAATAGCTTGAATTTTTACTTTATTGGTGAGGGTTCTATTCTCACGTGCCTTGTAATTCTCTCCTTTATTTAATTTCTTCTCCCCATATATACTCCTTCCATTCACTTTTATTTGGCATGTATACTAAAAATAAATTTTTATTTTTACTTGTCACTTTACGCATATCAAGAGAAGACAATTTTTTTTCTTGTTATACCCACAATATTTATTACCCATTTTAAATTATTTTTTCAAATCCAATAAAATATGCATCAATTAATATGGGTATCATGGTAAATTACGCACTTCATTTATTATTTCTTAAGGGGCGTGAAAAGTCAAAACGTGCCAAGTAAAAGTGAACGGAGGGAGTATATATATAAAAGATTAAGAAAAATAATCTGAGTTCTATGCACTATTGTTTGATAATTAATTTATTTATAAGATAATTAAAAATAAATAATTATAATATAATTAATTGATAACCTAACAATTATGGTAACGAACATGTTATAAGACTTTATCATACAACATTTGATCGGGTAAGTAACTCAATAAATATAACTTAAATTCATAATGAAATACTATAATCTTTTAAGCTTCTTTTTGTTAATTTATGCTGGTGACGTAATGGAACAGTCTCCAGGAAGGAATTTCAGGAGTTAGGACCATTGCTTGTCTAAAAGGGGTAAAAGATGTCTCCAACAATATCCTTTCTAATCCTAGTCCCTACCTTTTCTTTTCTATTACGACTGAAAATTCAGCTACTTTGGGACCAGATTGCACCAACAAGCTATGTTCATTCACTCTTGAGAAGATATTTAATGGATATATATGGCGCTTTAATTCACTGCACTCTCCTTTTTTCAATAACTTGTTAACACATTGCCCTCTCTTGTTAGTGAATGAAAAACATAGAAATCATTTGACTTGGCGCGATAGAGTTGTAACACCTCAACTAAGTTACTAATGAATTCGATCTTGCAAGATGAAACCATCTAAACCATGGTGGAGTAAAGCATACAAATAATTTGCATCCAAAAAGAAGAATGAAGCATAATCTATATATAAGGATTTCAATTCGTTTTACATTTAATTTGCTACTTCAGGAAAAGGGAGGTAATAAACGCATGCTACTTCCAGTCATGTCATGTTGGTTGAACTATTGACAAGAAAAGAAAATAATACTAGGTGAAAAGAAAGTAATAGGTGAAAATAAAAGAGGAAGGAAATGTCAGCAAATAATATAGGTGGTGATAAGTTGAGTTACAAATATATGTGTTATGGTGCTTTGTGTCCGAACATGATTGAAGAGGAGCAGCTTCTGATTGTCCGTGACCAATACGTTTCCTGCACCACCACCGACTCTCATCATTATACAGCCTTATTTATATATATCTATATATTGGCTGTTATTTGTAAAAACACATTTGTTTTTTTTTTTTTTTTTGCTAATAAACACATTTGCTGCTAGCTTCTACATATCCCCTAGACTTCGATCAGTTGATGCAGCCATGTAAAAAAAAAGGCATATTTTTATTTTTAGGGTGTGTTTGGTGTGAAAGAAGACCTTTTCTGAATCTTTTTAAAAAAAAAAGTTATTTTTTGAAAATACTTTTTCCTTTTTGTTAGTGAAAAATATTTTTTGAAAAAAATATTTATTAAAGATTGAAGTAATTTTATGGGTGGTCATTCGGTTTTGTGTTCATTATCCAAAAGTCACTTTTTTTGATACTTTTTTTTTTTGTTTTGTTAGATTTAATTTCAAAATATTTTCAAAGTTCACAGATTTATCAGCCAAGCCATATTCGTTAATCAAATAAATAAAGTACCCATATTTAGCACACTGAAATATTAGATTAACACTTTCAAATAAATAATATTAACAAATAATACTTTAAAAAACTTCATATTAAACACAAATATCTTTAAAAATATTTTGAGTTTTACTGACTAAAAGAAACTACCTTTTGTTAAACCATTCTTGTTTTATTATTTCAAAAAATATTTTTTATCGTTTTTATATTTTAAAATACGTTCATGTTTGAATGATTAAAAAAATTGAGTGACATGGAAAAATTAAATGTACTGATATATTATAAAAATGATAAATAAAATAATATAAAGTTTAATTATAAGCAAAATACTTAGGTAAAAATATATTATATAGTTTATAATATAGATGGTATTACATAAATGGTAAGATTTATAATGTTAAGGGTGTCGCGCTCCCTTTTTCTCGCAAAATCGGGTTTCAACATTTTTGAGACAACTCCCTTCCTTTTGGAACGGGGTAAGGGATTTGAAGAGTCGCCACCTAACGGATTAAGGTGCGTTAGGGCACCTAGAGCAATTAACTCATATAACCAATTTACTTCACCAGAGATCGGGTAAGGGCTCGAAATTACCTTGAGGGGAAGGTGTTAGGCACCCCTCGAGGTCCACAATGGTGGGTCCCGGCCGAACTTAAATTAAGAGAATTAGTCTTAAAAGGGAAGAAAATAATTTGGACAAATACAATATTCAACTTATGTTTATACAGGAGTATTGGGGGTGGTCCTAAGTTTTTTAGCCTATAGGATCATTCCATGCAATGCTTGGCAACTCCCTCAAGTCGGGGTTTTACTCATAGCATTAGCGCATGGGCTATCATTTCCTTTACTACCCATTTACTATCTTCATGTTGTTAGTTAAGCGCACTAATTGATTCTAAACCGTACCCGATGCGTGCATTACCCGCCCCTTACCTATGGTCCTGGAGGTATTTAAGACCTCTATTCAGGGTAGTTATAGACTGACCTATGTTGCTTAAAATGAGAAAAAGCTAGGCGACAAGCAAAATTAAAGCAGGACTATCATGTAAGGAGCAAATAAGGGCTCATATTAACCTCCACAAGTAGACAACAAATGCACGCAATTAAATCATCAGATTTCATTAATATAGGATCCTATAGGCAGGATATCTAGATGAGCAGAAACAGAATGCAAGACAGCAGTTTTATTAGGGCGGGCATCGAGACCTATTAATTTGCCTACTGATTTTATTAAGTCCTGAATATGGGCACTTTCAGGCAGTAAGATATCACAGTTTTACACCCCAGAATTATTAATAACCCTACAGATTTGCCTAAGTGATTAACAGAATCCTATAGGCATGGTATCTACAACTGTTAATTATAGACCTATAGCATGGTTCCTAAGCGAATTACTGATTTTAACTCGTAAAGACAGGTTTTATCTCTTTAGATCCTATAGGCATGCTTTCTAATTTGCAGAATTGATTTAACTCCTACAGACATGATCTCTAAGTGTTGACTTGATTTAAACCACTATAAGCATGATATCTATTAGTTTAAATTCTATGGACATGATTTCTAGGTTTTGAAACTGATTCCTTTTATTCCTATAGGCATGGTATCTAAGTTGAAACTGATTTTTTATTTACTATAGGCATGATATCTAATAATCATGTGTGGGCAGAATTTTAGGCAACTTGCCAGGAAAGTTTATTAATTCATACAAATAAGATCCTATATACATGATCACTAATGCACGTTGAGATTGGAAATTTATGTGGATCCTATGAACATGGATTTCTAATGCAGAATTAACAAAAAGACCTATAGGCAGTGTCTCTAGTATGCCAAAAATATGAAAATGCAGAGTCACAAACAGTCAGAAAACATCCTATAGGCAGGATTTCTAAACGAGTAGTAACATTCACATAATCAACCCAATAAACCTATAGGCAGGATTTCTACCCGAGTTTAACAAAGATATAAGGAAAACCCCCCTAATTTTACTAATAAGCCCCAAATCTGTTTATTACAGAGATTATTACATTATTACAACCCATAATGAATAAATTACATAACAGTATCCATTACACTATATATAGGGAGCCTCAGCAGGCCCAATATAAACCTGGGAACCAGGCCTTCAAGCAAAACAACTCGGAAGCATAGTAATGATCCATTCATAACACATTAAACCAGGCTTCCAGTGTGTCAAAATTTCCAAAGGGCCTCAAGGACCCTGGGCAATGCTCACACTAGAACCACACATTCAACACAGAATTCATAAAAGATTAGAAAACCAGCCCCAATGTGTCAGGTTCAAAGGAGTCTCAAGGACCCTAGGCAGTACTCACACTGGGGTGGTAGGAACCTAAGTAACTAAGAGTAGAAGTTTGAAAACTAGTACATAGAGGGTAAGATGGAAAAGGTTTATAAATCAGTACATACAGAATAGCAACAGAATTGCACCAAGGAACAAACAAAATTCATGTTCAGCATATAGTTCGAACAAGTTTGCATTTTGATTAGGCTAGATGCTAATATTAGACAATCATGGCTTAAGCACAGAAACAATTAGTAAACAAACAGGACACCTGAAGTAGCCATATATTGATCACATGTTTCTAGCAAAGTTCAGAACGAGAACTGAATTAGGAAGGGTTTCATATTATTGAAGATAGCTTAGCTTAACAACATCACTAAATAGAATCAGGCAGTCACATGGCAAAGAGAATCATGCTGGGAATTGAAACAGGTTAATCAAACAATGCATAGAGAAAGGAATTGCAAAGGTTAGGGCATACCAGTTGAGAAGAAAGAAAGTAAAGATGCAGTAATAGATAGGTTCCAGAACAATTTGGCCTTGGCTTTCAGCCGGCCAAATAGTAGCCACTTAGCACAGAAATCAGAACAGGAGCAAGAGGGAGAGCTTAAGTTTAGTAATGAGAATAGGAGAGTTCGAGTGTGGTAAAGTTTTTTTTTTTTGGTGGAATGAAATTTTTTTTATTCCTCTCCCAACCAGTACATCAATAAGAATACAAGGAGAGCTCTTTAGAGCAGCTATCTATACTTCTATCTATTTAATGAAACTGTATAATCCATCCTAGCTATCTGTATATTCCTTCTATCCAGTCCCTGTCTTTCCCTTTTATTTTCTTGTTTAATATCTCTATCATTTTAATCTTGCATTCATCCTTGATTTGATTACACACTGTTTGTGGTCTTGGCACTGAATTCTTCCATACAGCTTCATTCCTACCTTTCCATACATAGTAGTTGGTTGCTGCTATGACTGCATATGCAAACTCTCTGCTTATTTTCTCCACCATCTTTCTTGCCACTCTTCTCCATAATAGTTGTCCCTCCATGTTTGTAACTCTGATTTGTAGCCATTCCAATATTATGCCAAGACATCTACTTGAGAATTGGCATTCATAGAACAGGTGTTCTATAGTTTCCTGTTTATCACCACATAGTACACATAGGCCATCTGTACTCATCCCCCTGCTCTCCAGCCTATCTTTTGTGAGCAGCTTCTTCTGCATGGTCAACCAGCAGATGAAGCTGTGTTTTGGCATATTCTGTTTACTCAATACCCATGGTCCCCATTGACATTTGTCTTGAGACCCTTTCAGCCATTCATATCCCTATTGTATTGTATATTTCCCTGTTCTGGATCGCCACCTCTTGTTTACATACCCTGCTGCCAATTTGTCTCTAACATTGCATATTTTTTTCCAATACCAGCTACTGTCATTTGCTGGTTTATACTGCCACCAGTCTGCATCTTTGAGATAAATATGGTTTATCCACTTGACCCATAATGAGTTAGTTTTTTGAGTGATATCCCATACATATTTCCCTATTGCAGCCTCATTCCATGTTACACAGTCCTTTATGCCAAGTCCTCCTTCTTGCTTTGGTCTACACACCAGGTCCCATGCTACTAGGGGGACTCTATTTGTTTCTACTTTGCCATCCCACAAGTAATTCCTGCACATTGCTGTAATACTCTTTAGTACTGCTTTGGGTAGTATGAAGATTGAAGCCCAGTATGTATGAATGTGCATCAAGACTGCATTTATCATTTGCACTCGACCAGCATATGATAGATTCCTGGTACCCCAGCTGTTTATTCTGGCAGCCATCTTGTCCACTAGCACCTGACAATCCATTTCTGAAATCTTCTTTCATGAAATTGGGACACCTAGGTATTTGAATGGTAGTCTGCCCCTGCTATAACCTGTTATTTCACTTTAGTCCTCCACTTCTTTAGTTGTCATGTTCACTTCAAATATGTTTGACTTCCCTGCATTTGTAGTTAACCCAGAAGAGTTGGAGAATGTTTTTAGTCCCCTTAGTAATAGCATCACTGATTGGATCTCTCCTTTGCAAAAGAGAAGAACATCGTCCGCAAAGCATAGATGATTCAGCTGCAGGCTTCTACACTTGGTGTGAAATTTAAATACCTCCATCTGTGTTACATAGCACACTTCTGCAAAACCCTAATTTAGGTAAGTGAAATTAATTAATAATTAATCAACAGAGTTTAAGGCAAACTGGCAGAAATAGTACAATGAACGGTCAAATAATCAAAACCCTAAGAAATACAAAGACACATAGTAAAATCAGTCAAAATAAATGAGGAAACCCTAACAGATACCCAGAGACGAAAACATTTAAGGGTTAAAACATTTTTGCAAAAATCTTTTGGAACCAAAACCCTAGTTTTTAGGGTAAATAAAATCAACAATAATACTAAAAGAGTATAACATATAGAAATAAAAGTACTGAAATTTTAAAGGAGAAATACCAAAACAAACATAAAATCATTTTAGATCTAAACGGATTCGACCAAAAATAGCCAAATTCATAAAAATAAACAGAAGTTGATCCAAATCTGGTTTGAACCAGAGATTTGAAACCCTAAAATACGAAAATATTCGTACTCACAGGTATTAGGATGAACATAGACGAAATCATCAAAGCATGAGAGACTTTGAACCAAAACTGGTTTGAGTCTCTTGAGGTTCACTTGCCATTTGAGGCAAATGAATCAAGTAACATCAAGGTCGAGTAACCAGTAGAGAGACGAATCCAAATAAGGCAGGGAATCAAGAAGAGATTCCATGAATTAGAGGGAAAATGGGTGACGACGGGGCTAGGGTTTGAGGGGGTGAGAGTATCCAAGGACGGCAGGTTGGGAGAAATGAAATAGGGTTTGGGGGTTTTGATATATTAAAAGGGGTTGGGGAATTTTGGGCCGTTGATCTTCCGAGATCAACGACCACGATTAAATATCTAGGTGGGACGGGTTTAATTAGACGTGTATGGGTATTAGGTAGTTGGGTTAGGGTATTGGGTATTGGGTTATTGGGTTATTGGGCTGATAGGGTATTGGGCTATTGGGTAGGTCCGAAAAAATTAATAAGAAGGGCTATGTTTTAAATACCCACTTAAATTAATAAAATAATTTACGAAAATAATTAATAAATGATAAAAATGCTATTTGTATATGAAAATAATTTAAATAATTACTTAATATTATAAAATATAAAAAAAATCATTTTCTGTGTAAATAATGTAATTATGCATATATGGGCTATTATTGCAAAGTTATTGCAATTATAACCTAAAGATACAAATATAATTATGCATAAAATGATCAAAGCTTAATATGAATATAAATGATAAAAATCAAGTAATAAATCATTATAAAATTATTTGTGATGCAATTAGTAATTATTTAGATAATAAAATGCTGGAATAAATTAATTAAAATCCTTTTAAAATTACAGAAAATTATGAAATACTGGTTGATACTCATGCACTATTTTGAAAGTATATATGCATTTCTAAAAATATATGAGGGAAAAATTTGGTATCAACAGCTACCCCTCTTTACCCGGGAAGGATGAAAGAGTTGTCGGGTAAAGAAATTATTGGCCCAAGAACAGGTGAAGTTTTGAAGAATGACAAATGAACTCAGTCATAGACCAGGTCCATCATGTGACAGTGTTTGTCAACCTATACATGTGAGATGCACGTAAAGGAGATAAGTCCCATTGATCAAGCAGCAATATCTCCTGAACTGATCAAAAAGGTTGCATATGGGATAAGGAGAGAAAGTCTCCTTATGAGAAGAGAATACAAGGCTATGGTTGCTGCCTGGGGAGAAACATCAGATGAGGACTCAGAGGATGAAGCTGGAGATGAACCGGCCCTTATAGCTATTGGAGAATCAGATGATGAACAAGAGGTCCAAGTGAAAGGAAGTAGCCAAATATGGTATATGGATAGTGGCTGCTCAAAACATATGACTGGGAACAAGGACCAGTTCCTGTCACTTGAAGACTTAAAAGGAGGTAATATCTCCTTTGGTAATGGAGAGAAAGGTGAGATCATTGGGGTTGGAAAGGTAGGTAAGACAGACTCTCACTCCATTGAGAATGTCTACTTGATAGATGGCTTGAAATATAGCCTGATCAGTGTGTCACAACTGTGTGACAGAGGTAACCTTGTAGTATTCAGCTCTACTAAATGCTTTGTAATTAATCATACCACTGACAAGATTGTTTTGCAGGGAAAGAGAGTTAACAATATTTACATTGTAGATTTGTCCACTCTCTCAAAAAATGAAATCACTTGCCTAAGTGTGTTGGTTAATGATCCCCTCCGGTGGCACAAAAGACTTGGTCATGCCAGTCTGAATCAGCTAAACAAATTAGTCTCTAAGGACTTGGTGATAGGGTTACACAATATCAAGTTCAAGGAAGACAAAGTTTGTGAGGCATATGCAAGGGGGAAGCAGGTAAGATCATCCTTCAAAAGCAAGAAAATGGTAAGCACAACTAAGTCGTTGGAACTGGTCCATATGGATCTATGTGGTCCAATGAGAACCATGAGCAGAGGTGGAAAGAAATATGTAATGGTGCTTGTTGATGATTATTCTAGATTTACCTGGGTTCTATTTCTAACTTCTAAAGATGAAGCATTTGACATGTTTACTGCATTTGTTAGAAAAACTCAAAAACAATTAGGAAATCAACTTGCATCCATTAGGTCTGATCATGGAACTGAATTTGAAAATTCCAAGTTTGCTGAATTCTGTGATGAAAATGGTATAGATCATAATTTCTCTGCCCCTAGAACTCATCAACAAAATGGAGTAGTTGAAAGAAAGAATAGGACTCTTGAGGACATGGCTAGGACCATGCTTCTTTCTAGTAAACTGCCTCACAGCTTCTGGGCAGAGGCTGTAAACACTGCATGTTACCTAATCAATAGATGCATGACTAGACCTCTTGTAGAGAAGACTCCCTATGAGTTACTTAAAGGGAGAAAACCAAAAATATCCCATCTTTGGGCATTTGGTTGTAAGTGTTATGTGCACAATAATGGAAAAGACTCCCTAGGTAAGTTTGATCCCAGAAGTGATGAGGGAGTATTCTTGGGATATTCTTCACATAGCAAAGCATATAAAGTGTTTAATAAAAGAACTTTGTGTGTAGAAGAAAGTGTACATGTAGTATTTGATGAAACTAACATTCTTTCTGAGAGACAGGAACATGAAGATGAAGCCATTGGATTGGTAAAGGACTTGACTGAAGCCTCAGCACAAGTCAAAGTGGCACCAACAGAAGGAACATGTGATGGAACAGGTTCTTCTATCCAGGGCAACATGACAGGGGGAACTAATCAAAGAGAAATTGAAATATATTCCTTAAAGGAACCTGTTCATGACCCTGTTCCTCAGCAACAGAACATGGGAGAAACATCTAGTAGAAACCAGTTGGTTGTGAAACCTCACAAGTACCAAAGTTCTTATCCCATTGAGAACATTATCACTGATCCAACATCTGGAGTCAAAACTAGATCACAATTAAAGAATCTGTGTGCTTTTGATACATTTTTATCTCTTATTGAACCTAATAATGTTGTTGAGGCTTTGTAGGATGCAGATTGGGTCAATGCAATGCAAGATGAACTCAATCAATTTGAGAGAAGTCAAGTTTGGCATCTAGTTCCAAGGCCCAAAGATAGATCAGTTATTGGTACAAAATGGGTCTTTAGGAACAAACTTGAGGAAGATGGAACTGTTACAAGAAACAAGGCAAGACTGGTGGTTCAAGGTTACAGCCAGGAGGAGGGCATAGATTATGATGAGACTTTTGCTCCAGTTGCAAGACTAGAGGCAATCAGACTTCTCATAGCCTTTGCAACACATCTGGAATTCACTCTTCATCAGATGGATGTCAAAAGTGCCTTCCTAAATGGCTACCTGAAAGAAGAAGTGTTTGTGAAACAACCTCCAGGGTTTGAGAGCAAGGAATGCCCTGAGCATGTGTACAAGTTAGACAAGGCTCTCTATGGACTCAAGCAGGCCCCAAGAGCATGGTATGAACGATTGTCAAAATTTTTGCTGGAGCATGGTTACAAGAGAGGTAAAATTGATAGTACCTTATTCTTAAAGGAAAAAGGTAAGGATCTCCTTGTTGTACAAATATATGTCGATGACATAATCTTTGGGGCCACTACTATAAACTAAGTAAGGACTTTGCAAAATTAATGAGGAGTGAGTTTGAAATGAGCATGATGGGTGAGCTTAACTTCTTCTTAGGCTTACAGATCAAACAAAGTCCAAATGGAACCATGACCCATCAGCAAAAGTATGCAAAGGAGCTAATCAAAAAGTTTAAAATGGAAGAATCTAAAGAAATAGACACAGCTGTTGCAACTGCTACTAAATTAGATGTTGATGAACCTGGTTCATCTTTTAATCAAAAGTTGTATAGGGGTATGATTGACTCACTTCTGTATCTTACTGCTAGCAGATCTGACATTGTTTCCAGTGTAGGGCTTTGTGCTCGCTTTTTCAGGCTAATCCTAAAGAATCTCACCTGACTGCTGTCAAAAGGATACCAAGATACTTGAAAGGCACCACTGATCTGTGTCTTTGGTATCCTAAAGGTAGCAATTTCAATCTAGTAGGATATGCTGATGCTGATTATGCAGGTTTTCTAGTGGATAGGAAGAGCACCTCAGGTATGGCACACTTCCTTGGTTCATGTCTTGTGTCATGGGCTACCAAAAAGCAAAACTCAGTGGCCTTATCTACTGCTGAAGCTGAGTATGTTGCTGCTGCCTCTTGTTGTGCTCAATTGCTATGGATCAAATAGCAGCTCGTAGATTTTGGTATTGAAGTTGGTTGTATTCCAATATTCTGTGATAACACTAGTGCTATAAGTATGACAAAGAACCCTGTTCATCATAAGAGGACTAAGCACATAGATGTTAGACACCAGATCTTAAGAGATAACTATGAGGAAGGACTGATCTCCATAGAATTCTGTGCTACTGATAAGCAAATTGCTGACATTTTCACTAAAGCACTAAGTAGAGAAAACTTTGAGAGGAACAGGTTGGAATTAGGGATGATTAAGATCACCTAATAGGTCCAGCTCAGAATGCACAATGAAAAAAAAATTGAAAAAAAAATTTGGTTAGGAGTTCTAACTTTGTGTAAATATCTAGATTAATTCTTACTCAGTTTCATACTTTAGTTAGTATACTCCTGTGACATGTGTACATATGACTCACTGATCTCTTACAAAGTTTTTTCTATTATGGCATTTGAGGCATGTTCAAGAGAGTTCTATTGAAGAACCTGGTTCATCAGTATGAGTTCATATGAAAGTTCAGGTATGTTTTCAATACTTTGCATAATTAGAAAGATTAACAATTCAATCATGAGCAGAAGTCCTATACTTGCCAAATTCCTAGAAAATTCTATCCGTTGAGGCATTGAACCAGTTTCGTTCATTTAGAACTCTAAAAACCGTGATTTTTGCCTAATATCTAGGGAAGCCAAAATAATCATTAAAAGCCTGGAATTACACCTTGATTAGACTTCTAATTGACCCCTGAAAAGTTGTCGTTACTGCATTAATGTCAAATTGCCTTTAAATACACACCACTTATCTAATCTTCTTCACTATTCTAAAACCGTCAAAAATATTTCTCTAGTTTTAATCGCTTCTATTCTCCAGAAATTCCCAAATTCTCTCAAGAAACAATCAACCATGTCTAACCCATAAGATCATCCTGGCACTCCTCTACCACCATCACCCTCAAATTCATCCTCATCTACTCCTCCTAGTGAATCTCCAAAACCTAGGCTTCGAAGGCAGAAAATGTTGGCTAGAAAAAATGTAGCATCTGGAGCTCTGAGGAAAGTTTTAAATGAGAGATTGAAAGCTAGCCAGATGAAAGAAAGCCCAGCTCAAGAGTCTGACTCCAGTTCTGACTCTGAATCCTTTATATCTGCCAGTGAAGGTGAAGGACATGGGTCTTCTGACACTGAGAAAATTCAAGAAACCCCTGAGGTAAGTTCTTCTGTGGTTGAAAACGTAGAAAATAGGTTTGTTCTAGTTGGACCTGTTAGAGATGTAATGTTGGCTGAATCGAGTAGGAGTGGAGGTAAAAAGAAAGGAAAAGAGAGAAAGGGAGCAAGTGGTGAAGAGAGGGGAAAAGGGAAAAGAGCAGTTCTTACTATATGTGGGGGTGCAGAAGAGAGTGGCATAAAGTCAGGGGAAGTGGCTCTGGGGAAGCAGCTGAAGGGATGGTTCATCTAAGCAAACAAAGAGATGAACCTGGTTCATCTGCTGAGAAAACCCTGGCTGATCTTCTGAAAAAGGTTGGGGCAAGTTATGACCCAAAGAAACGCAAAGCTACCTCACAAAAGGCCCAAAATGTACCCAAACCAACCAAGAAAAGAAAACCTTAATCCCCAAAATCTACTACCCCTTCAGTGCCTAATGGAAGAGCTACAAGAAGCAGCGTAAGACAAAGTGAAGCTGACCTACAAAAAGCTCTGGAAGAAAGCAAGAAAAAGAAAATGGAGAAGGGAAAGAGAAAGGTTGCTGAATCCTCTGAGGTTGTAGAAGAAGAGGAGATGGAACTGGTCCATTAAGAAAGGGGAACAACAGTGGAGGTTCCTACACCAAGACCTAAAAAGTCCAAGACTTCTTCCAAGAAGTCTTCCTCTGTACCTGTGTCTGCTGAACCCTCATTAGCCAAGAGGACAAGATCTGCAGTGAAAGGCAAGTAGGTGAAAATTACTGAAGAAGATGATGAATGGAGTGGAGAAGAAGAAGAGGAATTTGAAAAGGAACAGGAGAAGCTTGCCATTTTAGGCAGAAGAAAAATCTTGAAAGGTAGACTGTTGAAGGACCTGGAAGAACCAGGGATGAAGAGACCGGTGGATGCTTTAGCTGCACAAGGTTGGAAGGACATGGTCCTTGAAATGGATGGGAGGCTGGCCAGGAATGAACTTATTGAATTTATGGCCAATGCTGCTGTGAAGGATGGAGTTGTCACCAACCTGGTGAAAGGAGTG
This sequence comes from Nicotiana attenuata, assembly GCF_001879085.1. Taxonomy (NCBI): domain Eukaryota; kingdom Viridiplantae; phylum Streptophyta; class Magnoliopsida; order Solanales; family Solanaceae; genus Nicotiana; species Nicotiana attenuata. Next base: position 112,977 of record NW_017672990.1, read on the forward strand.
AAAGTGAAGTTTGATGCACTCAAACTGGGTGAGATCCTGGACATACCTACTGAAGGGTATGATGACTATACCAGGCAAAGGTGGCCATGCCTGGATTCTCTACCTACTGCTCTTGAAATCACTAGAAGGTTCTGTGACTCTAGAGATATGCCTGAAGCCAGATTTGTGCAGAAAAGTGAAATGAGGCCTGAGCACAAGGTCTTGCTTGAATTTGTCAACAAGTGCCTATTGCCCAGACAGGAGAGAAGGCACACTGCAAATTACATGGACCTGGTTCTTAGGGAGTGCCTGGTGAGAGGAATGCAAATCAACTGGCCTGCTTTCATTGTCAAATTGCTAGACAGGGTCATCAATGGCTCCAAGGCTCATGTCACTCCATATGGGTTCATACTGACTACAGTTCTGGACGGGCTGAATGTGCCTTTGAAGAAATGGGAAATGGCATCAAGCAAGGAATATTTTGGTGTTAAGACCCTGCTGGCTTGTGACTATCCAGTCAATGCCATCTCAGTTGCACCTAGTTCATCTCTGAGGACACCCATCAACAGCAAGGTTAGGGTCGTTCAGGAATGTGGCACTAAGGATGACAAAATTGCTAGGCTCAAGGCTCGTGTGGCTGAATTGGAAACTGAGAGAGATGGCCTTAGAACTGAGCTAGCCAAAGAAAAGGAGAAGAGTGATGGAATGCTTCAGAATATGCTGAACCTTCTCCAATCTCAACCCTCTAGTTCTTCCAAGCCTTAGGTCTCTTAGCATTTGTCTTTTGAACCAGTTTAGTACCCCAGTGACCCAGATTAGGGATGTTTCTATTATTTTTGCTCATGTTTTGAAAGTTTTTCTTTCTTTTTGTGGTCTGTTTGTAGAAGCATATCTCTATCAATGACAACTGCTGTTTTCTCTTGTTCACTGATGATTCTGATCTTGATAGTTTAAATATGTTTGTTGATTATTGATAATTGCACAATGATTTCACTTGCAGTTTCCCCAGTGGTCATGAGTATTTATTAAAATCTGGGATTCACACTATGTAAGCAACTTTTCGATGATGCCAAAAGGGGGAAGAGATATTGTGCTTTACTCATTATTCTGATTAAGTGATATTTATAACCTAATTAACCTAGTCCTTGATGATAAGTAAAATTTCTAAGTTAAGCGTTGTTGGTTAAGCTGAGTTCTTACAGGTTCTTTGATCAGTAAAAAGCACAGAGTTTGTCATCATCAAAAAGGGGGAATTTGTTGGCCCAAGAATAGGTGAAGTTTTGAAGAATGACAAATGAACTCAGTCATGGACCAGGTCCATCATGTGAAGCACAGTGTTTGTCAACTTATACATGTGAGATGCACGTGAAGGAGATAAGTCCCATTGATCAAGCAACAATATCTCCTGAACTGATCGAAAAAGTTGCATATGGGATAAGGAGAGAAAATCTCCTTATGAGAAGAGAATACAATCCGGATAAAAGATAGGGTTGGAGTTTGTGTTGTTCAAGGACTCAACTTCGATGGAAGATCAGCAATTGAGTCTCAATCAAACTCTAATTACTAACTCATTAAATAATAGTGATTGTTTTCTTTTGCAGTTGTTGCACATATGCAGAAGTAAAACTAAATTGAGAGCAAAAGAGCAAGGCGATTTTGCAAGCAATTTATGTGAGATTTAAGTGTGCACTCCTGAAGCTACTTGAACAAAATAGAAGAACCAGTTCTATTGTGTTTTTTCTTATTCTAGTTCAATTGAAGTAGGTGGATTAAAGTTGTACCTTTCAGCTTTTATAGAAGCAATTGTAATAGGTACTTTGAGTATTCAAGTTATACGCTAACTTGAAGTTGTCGCAACAGTTGAGGCTGTGTACTACAAAGGGATTAGAGTTAATCCTTAGGTTTACAAAGAGTTTTTGTAAATGCTGTTTTGGCTCAGTGATTTTAGTGGAAGTTTGGGAAAATCCTACTGAGTAGTAGGTCGTGGTTTTTTCACCTTTTGAGCCAGGTATTTTCCACGTAAAAATCTTTGTGTTCTTTATTTTATGTACTTTTAATTCCGCAAACAGTAGTAGTTAGATCACTTAGAAGAACCTGGTTCTTCTAGATCGAAAATTGGGTACCACACAAATCACCCCCCTCTTGTGTGGTATTGACGTTTAGAACATCAGAAATGATGACCGATTTTGACCGAATGGGATGTTTGAAAAATGTAGGCCGCGCCCTGGTCTCTGAGCTGCCTACATATCCCTGGTTTTATAGGAATCAGGCCATGTGTAGTTCTGGACCCAACGGTGAATGAAACCGATGGAATTGTTATAAGAATGGTCGTATGTTTTGGAAAGGGTTCCTTTTGGGAAGGATAGTATCAGATGGGTTTATGCGGAGTTATGAATATGAGTCTGAAGTGTAACGGATGTATCACTGGGCAGGTATCCAAACGGTCATGGGGTAAAGGCGAGTAATTGATAAGAATCGGTTATGTTTGAGATAACGGCAAGATAAAAATGGTATGAGTGGAAACCGGAGCAAAAGTTGCTCCTGTTTGAAGAACGGTTACCCCCTGGATTTCCTTTAAAACTTAAAACACGAGGCATGCAAGTGTATAGATTACTGCGGGAATTTAAACATGATGCAAGTTTCCTTTGGACCATGAAGGTTGTCTTTGGACGGAGAGGATGACGTCCTTAGACCATGACGTCCTGGGCCATGAATCATGAGATAGGGGATTCGTAGGCCATGAAATGATGTTCTTGGGCCATGAGAATGGTGCCTCTGAACCATGACGCCTTTGAATAATGATGTGCAATATTGAGAGATCCTCAAGCCATGACATGGTGTCTTCAGGCTATGAGGATGATGCCTTTGGACTATGACGCCTTTGGATAGAGACATGATGATGGATCATATAAGCAAACAAGACATAGCTTAGTCTTGCATAGATTCGGAACAGAGCTTAGCTCCGGAAAAGGCAAAATAGTGCTAGGTTTCAAATAGTGTAACATTCACCATTAGACAAGGAAAGGCAGAGCTTAGCCTTATGCAGAGTTTGGGGCAGAGCTTAGCCCCGAGAGAAGAAGATATGCGAAGTTTAGAATAGAGCAACACTTATGCAGAGGGAGACAATGCTTGGTCTCATGAGAAGGTAGTGCTTAGCCTTATGCAAAGAGAAGGCAATGCTTAGCCTTATGCAGGCAGGGAGGCAGGGCTTAGCCTCATGCAAGAATTGAGACAGAGCTTAGTCTCATGCAAAGAGAAAGCAATGCTTAACCTTATGCAGATAGGGAGGCGGGGCTTAGCCTCATGCAAGATTTGAGACAGAGCTTAGTGTCATGCAAAGAGAAGGCAACGCTTAGACTTATGCAAATAGGGAGGCAGGGCTTAGCTCATGCAAGATTTGAGATAGGGCTTAGTCTCATGCAAAGAGAAGGCAATTCTTAGCCTTATGCAAATATGAAGGCAGGGCCTAGACTCATGCAAGATTTGAGACGGGGCTTAGTCTCATGCAAAGAAAAGGCAATGCTTAGCCTTATGTAAATATAAAGGCAGGGCTTAGCCTCATGCAAGATTTGAGACAGGGCTTAGTCTCATGCAAAGAGGAGGCAATGCTTAGCCTCATGCAGTAGACAAATAGCAAATAAGAGCAGAATATTTCTTAGCTGGAGATATATTTGCGCTTGGCGGCCCGATTGTTATGAAGATAGTGATTTTGATGTGTGTATATTTGCGAATACTCCTGTTATGTTCACTGTTCCTGCATCCAAAGAAAAATCGTAAGTTTTGCAGGAAAGGTTAGTTCGTGCCTTTGTCTGCTTTCTTTGCTTTGCTTTGCTCTGGAGACCCTGTTCGAGTTACCCTGGGTAACACTTGGCTGCCATAGAAATAAAGTTTTCAAAAATGTGCATTTATTGACGAAATAGAATCATTTTATGAAACATAGTGGTATATAATATCAGGTAAATCAGGTGAACTAATGACTGTAACACTTTTAGAGACCTTGCGGCTTCCTTGCATTAGAAGTTTGAGGGTCCTCCTCAAAATTCTGCCCCAGTTACTTAACCAATTTCTGACTGTCTTGCATATGATGGCGTCGGCTGGACTTGTTCCGAAATTTTGTGGGTCCTCCTCAAAATTCTGCTCCAGTTTCTGGTTCTGGGGGAAATGAAGATTTTATTAAGATGTGACCAAACCCACAGGGCTGCCTACGTATCCCCTCTTAAACGGGAATCAGGTCAAGCGTAGTTCAGTTACATCAGATGAAGAAATGTAAACAATCTAGACATAGTATCTCTTGACTGCATCTGAATTGATAGGTTTTGGCCAAACTTCTCCGTCCATTTCTGCAAGTATGAGTGCTCCTCCTGTTAGTACCATGTGAACCATGTAGGGCCCTTGCCAATTGGGTGAAAACTTTCCTTTAGCTTCATCTTGATGTGGGAAGATTTGCTTCAGTACCAGCTGCCCCGGTGTGAATTGTCTTGGTCTAACCCTTTTGTTGAAGCCTCTGGACATTCTATTCTGATAAAGCTAACCGTGACATACTGCATTCATTCTTTTTCCATCTATGAGGGTTAGTTGCTCATAACGGCTCCTTATCCATTCTGCATCACTGAGTTCGGCTTCTTGCATGATCCTTAAAGAAGGAATTTCTACCTCGGCTGGGATGACAGCTTCGGTACCATAAACCAGTAAATAGGGAGTTGCCCTAGTTGATGTGCGGACTGTGGTACGGTACCCCAATAGGGCAAAGGGTAACTTCTCGTGCCATTGTTTGTGATTTTCTACCATCTTCCTTAGTATCTTCTTGATGTTCTTGTTGGCATCTTCCACGGCTCCATTCATTTGAGGCCTGTATGCTGTAGAGTTTTTGTGCTTGATTTTGAAGGTTTCACACATGTCTTTCATTAGATCACTGTTGAGATTGGCGGCATTATCAGTGATGATGGACTCAGGAACCCCGAATCGACAAACAATAAGATCCCTGACAAAATCTGCGAACGACTTTCTTGGTTACAGCTTTGTAAGATGCAGCCTCCACCCATTTAGTGAAATAGTTGATGGCCACTAAAATGAACCTGTGCCCGTTTGAAGCAGTGGGCTTGATCGGACCGATGTCATCCATTCCCCAGGCAGCAAAAGGCCAAGGTGCACTTGTTGCATTGAGTTCATTTGGTGGTACCCTTATCATGTCTGCATGTATCTGGCATTGGTGGCACTTCTGGACGTACCGGGTGCAATCTGTTTCCGTGGTCATCCAAAAATATCCAGCTATGAGTATCTTTTTGGCTAGAACAAAACCGTTCATGTGTGGTCCGCAGGTTCCGATGTGTATCTCCTCGAGCAATCTGGAAGTCTCTTTTACGACAACACACCTTAACAATCCCAGATCAGGAGTTCTTCTACACAGGGTCCTCCGCTTTGGAAGAAGTGATTGGACAGCCTCCGCAGTGTGCATTTCTGAGTATGGTTCGCCTGCTCTGGGTATTCTCTTTTTGCCAAATATTCCTTGATGTCATGGAACCAAGGTTTTCCATCCGTTTCTTCTTTAACATGAGCACAGTAAGCTGGTTGACTATGGATCCTAATTGGAATGGGATCGATGAAATTCTTATCCGGATGCTGTATCATGGAAGACAAAGTAGCCAGTGCATCTGCAAACTCGTTCTGGACTCTTGGAACATGTTTGAATTCTATCTTTGTGAACCTCTTCATCAATTCTTGCACATGATAGAAGTATGGTAGTATCTTGGTGTTTTTCGTAGCCCATTCTCCTTGAACCTGATGTACCAGAAGATCCGAATCACCAATTACCAGCAACTCTTGTACATTTATATCGATGGCCAAATTGATCCCCATGATGCAAGCCTCATATTCTGCCATATTGTTGGTGTACTGAAACCTAAGCTTTGTGGATACCGGATAATGTTGACCTGTCTCTAATACCATGACCACCCCAATACCCACTCCTTTGAAGTTTGCAGCTCCGTCGAAGAACATTCTCCAACCGTCATAGTCTTCAGCAATGTCTTCTCCTACGAATGACACTTCTTCGTCAGGAAAATACGTTTTTTGTGGTTCGTATTCTCCTCCCATAGGATTTTCAGGAAGATGGTCTACCAATGCTTGTCCTTGGACTGCCTTCTGAGTTACATAGATGATATCGAACTCACTTAACAATATCTGCCACTTGGCTAGCTTCCCGGTAGGCATAGGCTTCTGAAAGATGTACTTCAGAGGATCCATCCTTAATATGAGGTATGTGGTATAGGCACAGAAGTAACGCCTCAATTTCTGAGTTGTCCATGTCAAGCACAACAAGTGCGTTTGAGCAGAGAATACCGTGCTTCATAAGGTGTGAACATCTTACTCAAGTAATATATGGCTTGCTCCTTTCTTCCTGTCTCGTCATGTTGTCCCAAAACACAGCCGAAAGCCCCATCTAGTATGGACAAATAGAGTAGCAAAGGTCTCCCAGGTTCTAGCGGGACTAGGACTGGTGGCGTGGACAAGTATTCCTTAATTTTGTTAAAAGCCTTTTGACAATCTTCAGTTCAACTGGTTTCAGCATCCTTCCTCAATATTTTGAAGATGGGTTCACATATTACTGTGGACTGTGCTATGAAGCGGCTGATGTAGTTGAGACGTCCCAGGCAGCTCATCACGTCCTTTTTACTCTTTGGCGGTGGTAACTCTTGGATAGCCTTAACTTTGGACGGGTCCAACTCAATTCCTCGGCGGCTGATAATGAATCCCAACAGTTTTCCTGCGGGAACCCCGAATGCACATTTTGCGGGGATTCAATTTTAAATTGTACCTCCTTAGCCTGTCAAAGAACTTCCTCAAGTCTGCTATGTGATTTGTGGCCCTCTTGGATTTGATGATGACGTCGTCAAAATACACCTCACTATTTCCTTATGTATCATATCATGGAAGATGGTCGTTATGGCTCTCATGTTGGTAGTCCCAACATTCTTTAGATCGAATGGCATCATTTTGTAGCAGTACACTCCCCACGATGTAATGAAGGCTATTTTCTCTGCGTCTTCTTCGTCCATCCAAATCTGATGATAACCCGCGAAGTAATCTANACCCTGAGGATTTGGCTTTGATCTGCTTAGTGACTTCTTCCTTGATTTTTAGACTCATGTCTGGTTTGAACTTTCTGAGTTTCTGCTTTACCGGCGGACACATTAGATTGGTGGGCAACTTATGAGCTACTATGGATGTGCTCAGGCCCGTCATGTCATTGTATGACCATGCAAAAATATCCTCATATTCTTTCAGGAAACGAGTATATTCCTCTTTTTCTGACGCTGATAGGTGAATGCTTATGCGGGTCTCCTTGACGGTTTCGGCGTCTCCCAAATTGATTGCCTCGGTTTCGTCTAGGTTGGACTTAAGTTTGTTCTCAAAATTCTCAACTTCTCTGATAACTTACTCAGGTATTTCATCTTCCTCTTCTGAGTCACTATCCTTATGTTGCGTTGTCTCATTACGTGTCACAGTCATTGGTTCATCAGGAAAAGTAATAATAATGCTGTAGAAGAAAGAAAATGTAAAAGATAATAGTAAATACTAAATAACAATGTATTAATTAAATTTTGAAAATATCCAAAACAGGTACGGCTTGATGACTTGAGCAATTATTTCGAAACAAAATGCGCCTTTAAAACAAATACTGAAAATATCTTAAGTGCCTAGAATGGCTACTTAAACAAGTCAGGCTATCCAAGCTACCCAAGAACTCGACGGGCCCGGGATGGTGTGGCAGTCCAATTCTTGAGAACAGCTCCCCTTTCCACGGTCTGAATGGTGAGGCCTTCTTCATCCTCCTCCTCAACTATCACATTGCAATCCATATTCTCGTCTTCTAGAAACAAATTCCTTAACCCAGCCAAAACTTCCTCCTCTGCGGATCCCCATATTGTTTCGGCCTGGTGAAAAGTCTGACTCAGATGTGGCACTGGCTGCTTGAGAGGGTAATAAGGAGCACGCCATGGTAGCGACCAATAATTATATTCTTGTCAAGTGTATGGATATCCAAGCCCAAACGTTGTGTCGTGGCGTTTCAACTGTATCGGTTTGGTAATGCCCTGGAGTTTCTTCCCAAGCCCTTTGCCGGGTTCATACCCAAAGCATGCCAGTATGCTTTCTATTTTGTTACTCCACCACTTATCTTTCTCAATTGCGCTGACACGCTCGATGCTGTGATAAGTTTCTCCACCCAGCCTTCTTCTATTCTCGACAACCGGGACAGTTTGACTGGTGTAAATAGGGTTACTTCCATCTCCGTGAATGATTACCTCCCGATGGTTCCATTCGAACTTCACGGCCTGGTGTAGCGTGGAAGCCACAGCCCCAGCGGCATGTATCCAAGGTCGTCCCAATAGAAGATTGTATGTAGCGGATATGTCTAATACTTGGAACTCAACATCAAACCAATTCCATTCCGAGGTCGTCTTCACACTGCTCTGACTACGGTCCAAATTCTAAAGCTTAAGCTCTCATTTAGGGACTAAGTGTCCCAAAACACTCCGAAACTCAAAATGAATCCTCCCAACAACTCACAATAGCAGAAACAAACACGGGAAATGCAGTTAATAGGGGAACGGGGCGTTAATTCTTAAAACGACCGGCCGGGTCGTTACATCCTCCCCCTCTTAAAACATTCGCTCGTCCTCGAATGAGTATAGAGACATACCCGAAGTAGTGAAAAGATGAGGGTAACGGATGCGCATATCCTGCTCGGTCTCCCAAGTCGCCTCCTCGACCGGCTGACCCTGCCACTGAACCTTCACTGATGCAATGTTCTTCGACCTCAGCTTTCGAACCTGCCTGTCTAATATCGTTACTGGCTCCTCAACATAAGATAGATCCTTATCCAACTGGACTGAACTGAAATCCAACACGTGCTCTGGATCACCGTGATACCTCCGGAGTATCGAAACATGGAATACCGGATGAACCCCTGCCAAGCTGGGAGGTAAGTCAAGCTCATAAACAACCTCCCCAACACGCAGCAATATCTCAAAAGGCCCAATAAACCTCGGACTCAGTTTCCCTTTATTCCCAAATCTCATGACGCCCTTCATAGGCGAAACCCGTAGCAAGACCCGCTCTCCAACCATATAGGAAACATCACGAACCTTCCGGTCCGCATAACTCTTCTGTCTGGACTGGGCTGTATGGAGTCTATCCTGAATCACCTTAACCTTCTCCAAAGCATCCTGTACCAAGTCTGTGCCCAATAATCTAGCCTTGCCCGGCTCGAACCAACCCACCGGGGATCTACACCGCCTACCATACAAGGCCTCATACGGTGCCATCTGAATGCTGGACTGATAGCTATTGTTGTAAGCGAACTCAGCCAGTGGAAAGAACTGAACCCAAGAGCCTCCAAACTCCATCACACACGCACGGAGCATATCCTCAAGAATCTGAATAGTGCGCTCGGACTGTCCGTCCGTCTGGGGGTGAAATGCTGTGCTCAACTCTATTCGGGTGCCCAACTCATGCTGCATGGCCCTCCAGAACCGTGATGTGAACTAAGTACCTCTATCTGAAATAATGGAAACTGGAATACATGCAGACGGACAATCTCCCGGATATAAATCTCCGCTAACTGCTCCAAAGAATAGGTGGTACACATAGGAATGAAATGCGCGGACTTGGTCAGCCGATCCACAATCACCCAAATGGCATCGAACTTCCTCAAAGTCCGTGGAAGCCCAACTACGAAGTCCATGGTGATTCGCTCCCACTTCCACTCCGGAATCTCTATCTGCTGAAGCAATCTACCTGGCCTCTAGTGCTCATACTTTACCTGCTGACAATTGAGGCACCGAGCTACAAACCCAACTATATCCTTCTTCATCCGCCTCCACCAATAGTGTTGTCTCAAATCCTAATACATCTTGGCGGCACCCGGATGGATGGAATACCGCGAACTATGGGCCTTCTCTAGAATCAAGTCCCGAAGCCCATCAACATTGGGTACACAAACCCGACCCTGCATCCTCAATACCCCGTCATCACCAATGGTCACATCTATGGTATCACCTTGCAGGACCTTGTCCCTGAGGGCACGCAAATGAGGGTCATCAAACTGGAGCTCCCGGATACGATCAAACAAGGAAGACCGAGAAACCACACAAGCAAGGACCCGACTGGGCTCCGAAAGATCCAATCTCACAAACTGGCTGGCTAAGGCCTGAACATCCATCGCCATGGGCCTCTCCGCTGCTGGTAAATAAGCCAAACTCCCCAAACTCTCCGCCCGACGACTCAAGGCATCGGCCACTACATTGGCCTTGCCCGGGTGATACAAAATAGTGATATCATAGTCCTTCAGCAGCTCTAACCACCTCCTCTGGCGCAAATTAAGGTCCTTCTGCTTGAACAAATGTTGCAAACTCCGGTGATCAGTATAAATCTCACAAGGCACACCGTACAAATAATGACGCCAGATCTTCAAGGCGTGAACAATAGCAGCTAACTTAAGATCATGGACATGATAGTTCGTCTCATGCACTTTCAACTGTCTGGATGCGTAGGCAATCACCCTACCGTCCTGCATCAATACCGCTCCAAGGCCAATCCTCGAGGCATCACAATAGACAGTATAAGACCCCGAACCGGTAGGCAATATCAAAACTGGAGCTGTGGTCAGAGCCGTCTTGAGCTTCTGAAATCTCTCCTCACACTCTTCCGTCCACTGGAACAGAGCACCCTTCTGGACCAGGCGGGTCAGCCTGGTCATAGGTGCTGCAATGGATGAAAATCCCTGAACAAATCGACGGCAATAACCCGTCAAGCGAAGAAAACTACGGATCTCTGTAGCTGAGGATGGTCTGGGCCAACTCTGTACCGCTTCCACCTTCTTCGGATCCATCTTTATCCCCTCACTAGATACCACATGACCCAAGAATGCCACGGAATCCAACCAAAACTCACATTTCGAGAACTTAGCATATAATTTCTTTTCTCTCAAAGTTTGAAGCACTGTCCTCAGGTGCTGCTCATGATCTTCCCGACTCCGGGAGTATACCAGAATGTCATCAATAAAAACAATGACGAATGAGTCAAGATATGGCCAGAATACACTCTGCATCAAATGCATGAAGGCTGCCGGGGCATTGGTCAGCCTAAATGACATAACAAGGAACTCGTAATGACCATACCGAGTCCTGAAGGCAGTCTTCGGGATATCTGGCTCCTGAATCTTCAACTGGTGATAGCCTGAATGCAAGTCAATCTTAGAAAACAAACGAGCACCCTGTAACTGATCAAACAGGTCATCAATACGAGGCAAAGGATAACGGTTCTTCACTGTAACCTTGTTCAACTGGCGATAATCAATACACATACACATAGAACCATCCTTCTTCTTCACAAATATGACAGGAGCACCCCAAGGTGATACACTGGGCCGAATGAAACCCTTATCAAGCCATTCCTGTAACTGCTCCTTCGACTCCTTCAACTCCGGAGGAGCCATACGGTACAGAGGAATAGAAATGGGCTGAGTGCCCGGCAACAGATCAATGGAAAAATCAATATCTCTATCGGGCGGCATGCCCGGAAGATCAGCTGGAAACACATCAGAGAAAATCTCGTACTACTGGGACCGAATCAATTGTAGGGGTATCAATACTGACATCTCTCACATAAGCTAGATACGCATCACACCCCTTCTCGATCATACGCTGAGCCTTAAGGAACGAAATAACTCTACTGGAAGTATGATCTAAGGTGCCCTTCCACTCTACTCGCGGTACACCTGGCATAGCCAGCGTCACGATTTTCACGTGACAATCAAGAATAGCATAATGGGGCGACAACCAGTCCATGCCTAGAATGACATCAAAGTCTACCATGCTGAGTAATAACAAATCGCCTCTGGTCTCAAAACCACTAAGAGCAATCAAACACGACCGATAAATTCAGTCCACAACAAGAGAATCTCCAATAGGAGTAGAAACATGAACAAGAGAACTCAAAGAATCCCGAGATACGCCCAAATGCGGGGCAAAATAAGAGGTCACATAAGAATAAGTGGCCTGGATCGAATAAAATCGATGCATCTCTACGACAGACCAGGATAATACCTGTGATGACAGAATCGGAGGCGACAACCTCAGTACGGGCAGGAAGGGCATAGTATCTAGCCTGGCCTCCCCCCTAGGGCGACCTCTACCTCCTCGACCTCCACCTCTAGCTGGCTGAGCAGGTGGGGTAGCAACTGGTGCTGTGATCGTAGCCTGAGAACTCTGCGGGGCGCGCTGTTGCTGAGAAGTCTGTGGAGGTGCACCCCTCCTAAGTCTAGGGCAATCCCTCACCACATGGCGTGTGTCACCACACTTAAAACAAGCTCTGGGAGGACGTGGTGGCTGTGACTGGCTCGGGCCAGGTCTACTGGACTGACCACTGAAAGCACCTCGTGCAGGAGGCGCACTAGATACTGAAGGTGCATAATAAGGCTCTTGAGGTCTAGGAGGAGCTGGAATACCACTGGCTGCTGGAAGAGCTGAATGAATGGGGCGACTCATATAACCCCTACCATGAAGAGCTACAGCTAGGGCACGGGCACCAGAATAGTGACCTGACTCTCGAGACCTCTTGGCCTCCCTCTCCTCTCGGTCCCGAGCATGCATACCCTCTACTCTCCTGGCAATGCTCACCACCTGCTGATAAGAAATATCCATCTCCAACTCCCGAGCCATACTAGACCTAATGCTGGGAATGAGTCCCTCAATTAACCGGCGAACCTTTTCGCGAACAGTAGAAACCAAAGCTGGTGTATGTCTAGACAAGTTAGTGAAACAGACAGCATACTCCGAGACAGTCATAGTGCCCTGGCGCAAATGCTCAAACTCTGCGCGCCATGCGTCCCTGAGGCTCTGAGGAACATACTCTCTCGTGAACATATCTGAAAACTGAGTCCAAGTTAGGGAAGCTGTCTCATTCGGACTGTCTAACTCATAAGCACGCCACCACTGATATGCGGATCCTCGAAGCTGGAAGGTGGTGAAGGAAACCCCACTCGATCCTGATATACCTATGGTACGGAGGATACGGTAGCACTCCTCTAGAAATCCTAGAGCATCATCTGATGCTAGTCCACTGAATATAGGAGGCTGATACTTCTTGAACCTCTCAAGCCTCTTCTGCTCCTCCTCTGAAGCTACTGCCCTCTCCTCAGGCTGAGCTGGGGCTACAGGTTGTACCGGTATAATCTCTGGGACCTGCTCAACATGCACTTGCTGCTCAAGATTGCGGGCGGCGGGAGTCTGTGCTCCTCCCCCTGCCTAGGATGTGGCTGCAGCAAGGGGAAGCAACCCTGCCTGAGCTAGAGTGGTGTACATATTCTTAAACTGCGCAAGAGTCTCCTGGAGAGCTGGAGTAGTAGTAGTAGTAGTAGTAGACGTGTCAGGCGCCTGGGCTCCAGCTAGAACTGCTGGTGGCTCCTCTATAGCAGCTCGCGCGGGTGCTCTGGCTGCACCGCGTATGCGTCCTCGGCCCCTACCCCGGCCCCGACCTCTGATGGCTCTCGCAGGGGGCGCGGGTGTCTGGTCACCTCCAGTAGCACGTGTCCTCACCATCTGTGAGAGAATAGAAGACAGGAGTTTAGAATTTTTTGATACCAAAAATCTCGCACGACAAGGAATTCAAATGAATTGAAATTTTCTTAACAGTTACATAACCTCTCGTAGATAAGTACAAACGTCTCCGTACAGATCCACGAGACTCTAATAAACTGACTTGTGATTCATGACTCCTATGAACCTAGAGCTCTGATACCAACTTGTCACGACCCAAGTTCGCCCTCCGTGAACATGTCGTGACGGCACCTAGTCCCTACGACTAGGTAAGCCTAACAATTTCAAAAAAGAAAGAAACAAATGCGAAAAACTAATAAAAGCCGAAGATAACATATATAAAAGTGTTTAAGATGACGCTCGGCATATACAATACAAGATTTCAAAACCGTACAACTCCCAAAACCCGGAATCCCATGAATCACAAGCTATGAATATGACAAAATGCTCTAACTCCGGAATGTCTAAATCAAAAGAAAATATAGAAAGGCTATCACTACAAGAGAGAATGGAAAAGGACTCCTCGGTCTACGGAGGCGGCAGATATACCTCGAAGTCTCTAGAGAATCGCCTCGCCTCAAGGGTAGTAGGGCTGGGTCGAAGTACCTGGATCTGCACACAAAAAACATGTGCAGTAAAGGGCATGAGTACACCACAGCGGTACCCAGTGAGTGCCAAGCCTAACCTCGGTCGAGTAGTGACGAGGAAGGTCAGGGCCCTACCGGTCATATACAATAATATATAGGGAAAAGAAGCAGTATTAAAGTAACACAGGGTAATAAGGGTAGCCACAACTACAACAGAAACAAAATAATCAGAGAAGGAATATAACTCAGCACAAAGATAACAATCGGGGATCTCCCAGGATACCGTCCTGTAGTCCCAAATATAAATACTCAGTATTGAAGGAATCTACCCGGTGTGGTCCCGCAGTCCAATGTAAATGTGCAGGGGGATCTCCCGGAATACCATATCCGTAGTCCCAAATAAACAGGCAGGGAGGATCTCCCGGGATATCGCCCGTAGTCCCAAAGTAAACACACAGCAGCAACATGAAGAATACTCAATTCAAGCAAATTTATATCAAGGTAAATCAGGTATTTCTAGCCTAGCATGCTGCACAGAATTCAAATAAGGTAGTTTGAACAAGTAAAGCAGTTAAGTCACTTAGACATGCTTTCCTAAGATAATAGTAGGCTTAAATTGCAATTAGCAAAAATAGGGAAGAAATATACAATTATAGTTACTTAATGAAAACCAAAATTTTAACAATTAGCACATGTACACACTCGTCACCTCACGTACAAGGCATTTTATATATCAACAATACCAAATCCTAAGGGGAGTTTCCCCCACATAAGGTTAGGCAAGCCACTTACCTCGAACCAGCTCAATCAACTCAATACCACGTTCTTGCCACGAGTATCCGACTCCAAATGGCCCAAATCTATTCAAAGTAATTGCATAATGTAAATATAACTTCAATTAACTAATTCAACTAATTAATTCGAAGCTAACGTCTCGGAATCGGGTAAAATTTACAAATTCGGAATCCTCACACTCTCATGAGTTCATATATACAAAAATTACTCCAATCCGACATCAAAATCTTGATCAAAACTCCAGAATTAGGCCTAAGAACTTTTCCAATTTTTTTCCAAATTTTCGCCCCAAATTCGAATTTAAAGGATGAATTTGAGCATAGATTCGTGGAAATTAATCAAAACCGAGTAAGAATTACTTACCCAAAACACCCAGGTAAAAATCTTTCCCAAAATCGCCAATCCCGAGCTCCCAAATCAATTTCTAAGGTTTTGAAACTTAACCCTCGATTCTGCCCCTTTTCTGACCAGTGGAACCGCATCTGCGGCTCTGGGACCACACCTGCGGTCCCGCTTCTGCGTAGACCAAGTCGCACCTGCGACTTTTCATTAAACAGGATTTCCGCACCTGCGACCTCTGTTCCGCAGATGCGGTGCCGCTTCTACGATGCCTGGGCCGAATCTGCGGCCAATTCCAATTACGCCCCAGACCGCATCTGCGACTAGCCACACACTTCTGCGGGCCCGCACCTGCGATCCCCAATCCGCAGGTGCGGTTATGACAGAACTTCAACAGCTGAAGCTGCTTCCAAACCTTCCAATTTTCTTCCGTCAACCTTCCGAAATCATCCCGAGGCCCCCGGGACCTCAACCAAAAATACGAACAAGTCATATACCACTATTCAAACTTGTACCAATCCTCGAAACACTCAAAACAACGCCGGAATACCAAATCACCCTCGGATTCAAGCCTAAGGATTTCAAAAGTTCAAATTTCCGCTTCCGATCAAAAAGCATATCAAACCTAGTCCGAATTACCTAAAATTTTGCACACACGTCCCAAATGACACAACGGACCTACTCCAACTTTCGGAATTCCATTCCGACCCCGATAACAAAATCTCACTATCAAACCGGAAACTTCAAAAATTCAACCTTCGACATTTCAAGCCTAATTAAGCTACGGACCTCCAAACACAATCCGAACACGCTCCTAAGCCCGAAATCCCCCAACGGAGCTAACGAAATCGACGAAATTCCATTCCGAGGCCGTCTTCACACTGCTCTGACTACGGTCCAAATTCTAAAGCTTAAGCTCTCATTTAGGGACTAAGTGTCCCAACACACTCCGAAACTCAAAACGAATCCTCCCAACAACTCACAATAGCAGAAACAAACACGGGGAATGCAGTTAATAGGGAAACGGGGCGTTAATTCTTAAAACAACCGGCGGGGTCGTTTCATTTAATTTGTGATTGATTTACTGTTTCTGTAAAAAAATTGGTAATGTTGATCTTTCCCTAAATTCTTAGCAAAAGAAATTGTGGAATAGGTTTGACATGAGTATTATTGTTTTCTCTCTTTAATTGTCCTAAATAGAAAACGGGTAGACTTTAGAAAATTATTTACAACTGTACATTTCAAAATATTAAAAAATAGACTTTAAATAAAAATACATATTAATTTTTAAAATTTAAGGCCTCTCGTTAAAGCTTGACTTTATGCCACCCAACTTATTGAGTCGCCCCTGCTTTTACGTAACAAAAAAAAATGACTTTTGAGATACAAAGCTGAATAACCATCCATAAAATTTTTGATAATAATACTAGCGAACCGAATCAAATAGTATTTTGATGAAATTTTGAAGTATTAAAATTGATTATAATGCGCTAGTGTTGGTTAAAGAAGTAATATCTAATTAAAATAATCGTGAAGGAAATGATTTCCATTTCATAAGTGATGGAAGACATTTTCTTCATTTATAAAATTTATTTTCTCGAAAAAATATTTCTGAAAATCAAACACAAAAAAGACCTATTCTTTGCGAAATATGCCATCATACCAAATACACCCTTAATCTTTTAAATTTTCTTTTTCAGCCTAAAAAAGTGAACATAGATGTTCATGAAGGTTTAGAGGTACAAAAATAAACGAATATTACCGGGATAAGAGGGTAAATTTTACGGTTTTCAACTTGTTGAACAGGTAGATTCAAATCCCTACTCAATGTAGTTGCCTTCTTTTTTTTCTGCCTCAGATCACTCCAAAAACCAAAAGTATATATTCCCTTTGTTTTGTTTTGTATGCCGTGATTAGATATTGAGTTTTAAGAATAAAATAAAAACTTTTAAAATTTATAATGAATTATGTATTTATAAAATCATATTAATTAAGCATAAAATGAGAAGCCTAAAGTTTACAAATTTTTTCGAGATATTGCAAGGTGAAGTTTTTTTGGAAAAAGATAAGAAAGTAGACTAAAGTCTAGAAAAGGTTATTTTGCAAACAGCAATAGGGTAAACTTTGGCACTATAGTACCCACAGTACTATGCTCTCCTCTTTCTCGCGTTGAGATACCACAAGCAAAGACAAGCTTCCGTATAGGCATATCTTTTCGGCTGAAAATCATTTACATCCCAAGATTGATTTAAAAATCAAACTTATCCTCCAACTTGAATAATTATTATTTTACTCCTCATATTAAAGGTGACTTCTTAAAATACCTATTTTACCCTCTATAATTTTTATCTCTTATTTTTATTCTTTAATATAATAATATTTTCTTAATTTTTATTTATGTTATCGACTTACCTATAGACAAATTAAAGAAACTATTTTGTAACCAAAAAAAATATGAAGTAGTAGTCAAGCATATAAGTTAATGACGTTCAATAGTGAAATAATCAAAAAAAATTATAATAAATAATTTACTCATATCAGTAATTTTATTAATAGCAATCAAAACTCAATCTATTTACAAAATTTAAAATAAAAGAGAGTAAACATTATAAATTATACAATGCAGGTAATAAAAAATAATAAGTGAAAAATGGAGGCAAACCTTATAAATAATTTGCAAAAATTATCTATTTACCCTTTATCTGAACTTTAATTATAATTTAGAAAAAATCTTCTAATAACAATCAAACTCAAAAAGTTATATACACATGAAGAATAATATTATGGAACTTAAAATCAGACACACACCAACATACATTGTATGCATTTTAATATAAATAATAATAATAATAATAATAATAACAACAATAATAATAAAGTAGCAATACATCATATAATAAATTCATAATATGATTATTTTATTTATAATGCTAGTACACTTAGATTAAATTATATAATAAGATATAATATTATTGAAATTATGAATAAATACCTCCATTAAAAAATATCTAGATAATATAAAAATGGTATTACGTATATGGGGAGTTGAAAATATCAAAGAGTGCAATAGACAATGCGTAAGATAAAAGGATGAAAATGATAATTGTTTAAAATTAAAGGATGAGTTTGATTTTTAGAGTAAACTTGGGGGATGTAAATAATTTTTGTCCTTTCTTTTCACATGCTCTTTCTGGTTTTATTTATCTATATCTATATCTATATCTATATTATATTAAAAGTACGAAGGTCCTTAACGAAATATCGTTCGTCATTTTTACCCTTCGTTAAATGCACTCTAAGTGGGATAAAATTGTAAATACAAAGTGGAAAAAATTATAGCAAAAAAACAAAATATCGTTAGACAAAAGGAAAAGAAAAAGAGAATAAATGGAAAATTTTCCTTAAAAAAAGAATATCCCACGTGAAGAGTGCTTGTCCTAAGGTTAAGAAAAGGAAAAAAATTATAGGATATTACAACAGGAAACTTATTATATAATGTCCCTACGAAAGAGAAGTCAAAATTGTATAGGTTCAAAAGGAAAAAATAATACGAGAATATAGGTATGAAAATTATTATTATTTAATTTAATATCCCTATTAAGGAGGTTAAGAACTCTTTATTCTCCGTGAACAGCAGGGTTTATATTATGGCGGTTAATGCATTCATCAACCTAATTTAGATTTTAGAATAAGGAGGAGGTGAAACAATATAGAATATTAGAATTATTCTAGGGTTCTGGCCAAAGGTACATATCGCATGTACCTATCATCAAGCGATTTATTTGCCATGAGCTCGTCGCTGATGAAGTTGAAAGTGGTCCTTCTCTGGTGCTACTTCAATTTGAGTATATGGAGCAAAAGTAAGAAAACTAAGTAATTGGGTGTTTTTTTATTGTACGATATTTGTTGCTTTTTTTGCTTATTCTGACGTACTTAATATTAATCGTTTATGGCATGCCAAAGATTTCTACTGAAGAAGTTTATGAGTTACATTTTCCTATCTATTATGCGTTGAGGTAAGATTCGTCTTTTTTATCTTGTAAAAAGAATTTTTACATTAGAAAAAATAGTAATTTAAGTTATTTTTTTAATATGTAGGAATAGTCAATTAATTATTTCTCTAATATTCAGAATAATTATTTAATTATTTCTAGACTTTGAATATGAAAAATCATATCATTTAATTCCAGTACTTTCAATATCCTTCCAATTTTTGGGGTCCTTCATATCAACTACATTTAGATTTAGCAGTTTTAGGTATTTTTTTTAAATGTTACGAGTATTAGTTTAGTAGTCCTTGTTTTCTTTTCTTTGTTTAGGAGTCCTTATTTTCTTTTCTTTTTTCCAATTTCAGTAGTTATTTTCTAAGGTTTATGAGTAATTTTGTAAATAATAAAATAGTCATTTAATTATTTTTTTAATATTTTAGAAACTAAAATCAACTAAGTTTTGGTTAGTACACCAT
The DNA here is from genome assembly GCF_001879085.1 of Nicotiana attenuata. Taxonomy (NCBI): domain Eukaryota; kingdom Viridiplantae; phylum Streptophyta; class Magnoliopsida; order Solanales; family Solanaceae; genus Nicotiana; species Nicotiana attenuata. Next base: position 132,740 of record NW_017672990.1, read on the forward strand.
GCTTGAGAGTAATCTCAAAATTCATTGATTCCATAATTTCTAAAATTTAAGTATCAAGCTTAACTAAGAAAATATTGTAATTTAAAGAATATAAAAGAAAGAGAATGGTTGGTAAAAGTCAATAATACTAATGGTTTTGCTCACATAAAAAATCAAAAGTGAAATGTGATTTTTTTATTCTTTTGAACATAGAATACTTATTGAATAATAATTATAATTACAGACTTACAATTAAATAATTAAAAGTTGAGATGAGCTAATATTAAGTTTTAAATCAACAAAAACAAATTATTTTCTTTAATGATAAGAATAAATTATTAAGTCCTTGAATCAGTATAACCCAAAAAAAAGGTCTTTGAATTAACTAATTTGACAACAACAAAAAAACAAGTCATCTCTTTTTTTTTTGAAATTTATCATATAAATCGTTATAATATAGTGTTAAAAGTCAAATTGGCGAAAATACAAACTTTACGCAATAAAGATGAAACAATATAAGACAAATTAAAATGATACTAAGTGAGTTGTCATTTTTTTTTTTTTGGTATTCATTTCAACAAATGACAACTCCCCGTATTTTTCCATATATTACGTTACTTACTATAAAATATTAATTTAATATAGTCATTTTAAAACACTTTGCATGTTCTTTACTATTTGATGCTAGCGCATATTTTAAAACTTAATTTACATGTTCTTTCGGTACACATATTTTACTGATTGACGCTAGGCACACGTGCAACACACACTAAGACTAGTTTCCTTAGAAAAACGAAAAGGAAAAAAGAGCACAATGTACAGCAGACACATCAACACTTACTTGGGATGAGCCTAATGGCTTTGAGAATCACATATTACTTTCCTACAAAGAATTTGCAAGGTCTGGGAAGGGGCACAATAGCAGGACGAAAAGAGGAATTAAATGGAGGGTGTAAAATGCACAAATGGTCTCCATGTTCCCGTTTTAACTGTATCAAAATTTGAATTTCTTGCTAAGAAGTTACTGAATATATTTACTTATCAAATATCCCATGTTTATACTTGAATTACATTTAGTCGACCATGGTTAGTGATAACAAATTAATAATACATATATAAGACATGTTATGTATTTGATTAATAAATATCAAGGTAGTTAACCTACGCCGGTGTGTCCATGGTAGGGGCGAGAGGACGCGGAAGAGGGCGAGGTCATCCAAAGGAAGTACTGATAATCACCTTCGGTAGCTCAGTCGGAACACGTAGCTTAGAACCCAGGAACACAGATGAGGAAATACCACCGTCCCCCCATGCAGATGAAGAAAGTGAATCTAAAGAGGGGAACCAAGGAGAATCATCAATTGGAGCGATGAAAAAGCTCCAATTGAGCCCAGTAACACCAGAGGAACGAGTACATCTAGAAGTAGAGAAGACAAAGAAAATCTCAATCCCATCAGTGAAACAAAGCAATGAAATAGTAATTACAGCAGGGGAGGAGAACAAGCAGGCAGAGAAGGAAGGCACTCAAGCGTAGTTTAGCCTATTTGCTAAAAATAGGGCTGCTGAATATGGTATGGCCCTTTCCCGCCACAGATTGTCAATGGTCAAATGATTGTCAAATTGGACAAGGATGAAGTTGATAGAGAAACTAAGAAATGAAAAGGGGCTCTAATTGCATATGTAATCGGGGACATGCCGGGTTATAATGCTATGAAGAGGTATATAGAACTAAATTGGAATGCTATTACAGAACCAGATCTGTATATGCATGAAGAGGGCTATTACATAATTAAATTCAAAACGAGAGAAGATATGCATGAATTTTTTTTATTCTGGCCCATATACTATCAACAATAGACCTATTATTCTTAAGCAATGGACGATGGATTTCGATTGAGAAAGAGTTTCCAACATAAATTCCTTTGTGGATCAAGTTTTCTAAACTACCATTGAACTGTTGGGGGAATAATTCACTTAGAAGGATAGCCAGCTCAATTGGAACACCTATGTGCGCAAATGAATGTACTGCTAAGCAAATTAGAGTGTCCTATACAAGAATGCTAATTGAGGTAGATATGACTAAACCACTGTTAGATGAGATAACTGTGGAGGATCCAAATGGGAGAGTATTCCTTCAACCACTTATTTGTGATTGGAAGCCAATGTTCTGTGAAAAATGCCAAGTCATTGGGCATAAGTGTCAACAAGAAGGAAGAAGACAGGAGAAACAACATAAGGACCAAACGAAAGAAAAGAGGGGAACAAAGAAAATAGTGCAACAATGGGTTACAAAAGACAAAGGCAAAACAAAGCAGCATGTGGAAGAGGATCATCTGACAAAGCCTAACCAAGACAACCATCAACAGGTGAAAACAAATGCAATGACAAGAGTCACACAAGCAAGGCAGAATTTAGGGGTGGTGAAGACCAATATGCAAGTGCAACAAAAGGACACAACCCCAATGACAGCAAACATGAGCAAGAGCAAGCCCAAAACTAAACTACATCAACTTCCCAGTACTAGGTTCAGTGCCAGTGAAGAATGGGTCTGAAGTATTGAATAGAGATGCGAAAGTGGCTTAATCAGAACCTCCTGATATAGGAGGTAGAAAACGATCAATATGACTTGGATTGTGTGGAACATACGAGGATCGAATAAGTGATATAAGCAGAATGAAGTAAGAAATATATTGAAAACAAAAAAAAATAGGAATAGCTGCACTAGTAAAAACAAGGGTCAAGGAGAATAAGGCTGGGGCTATAAGTAAGAATATAGCCCACAGATGGGGATGGTTACGTAACTACTCAGCTAGTAATGGTCGAAGATGGGTGCTATGGGACACTAATAGGTACCAAGTAAATAAGAAAGCAGAAGGAGCATAAATGATTCACTGTGAAGTAAGAGGACATACTGCAGAACTGGAGTGTGAGATTATTGTCATCTATGGTTTCAATACTAATGAGTAGAGAAAGGAGCTACGGGAATCCCTGAAAACACTATCTCAAGGCATTACAGTACCTTGGCTAGTGTTAGAGGATTTTAATGCATTGTTGTGATCAATGGATAGACTGCATGGGAATACAGTCCATCAGGCTGATATACAATATTTTACTGAATGTATTCAAACAACCAACCTGAGTGAGCTATCATGGAGAGGTGACTACTACAGTTGGACAAACAAGCAACAAGTGGAGGATAGAATTTTAGTCGAATTGACAGAGCATTTGGCAATTATGAATGGATGATGAAATAGGGCAATTTAATAATGGAGTATGGTCTGCCAGGGATATCTGATCATGCTCCTATGTTTCTTTCTATGGAATCTGATCAGTTAACCATAAAGTGTCCATTTAGATTCTTCAATGTCTGGGCAGATCATCAAGTGTTTGAACAAATGGTAACAGACACTTGGAAATAAATAAGTGATCCATGGGCCATGAGATGCATATGGAAAAAAATTGAAAGCACTTAGACCAAGACTAAGACAGTTGATCAACAATGAATTTAGAACTGTGACTTAGAAGATAGAGGATGCAAGGAATAAACTTATGGCAATTCAAAGCAACCTACATCAGACATATAATGAAGATATGCTAGAACAAGAAAAGACTACACTACAGAATCTGAAAAAGTGGTCAATGATCGAAGAAAGCATTTTGAAGCAGAAAGCTAGAGCTAAATGAATACAATTGGGAGATGCAAACACAAAGAATTTCTCAGCTGTAATGAAGGAAAGAACTCACAGAAAACAGATAAGAGAGCTGACAACTCTGGATGGAAGGAAGATTAATGAGCCTAAAGAGATCAAAGAAGAGGCCATCAAGTTTTATAAGAGTTTAATGGGAAAAGCTGCAGGAAGCCTTCCAGCAGTAAGCAGAGCTATTATGAAAAAAGGCCCAATGCTGAATCAACAACAAAGACAGATGCTATGTGTAGAGGTGATAGAGAAGGAAGTAGAAGCTGGACTGAAAGCCATAGGGGATGACAAAGCTCCAGGAGTAGATGGATACAATGTTGTCTTCTTCAAAAAAACATGGCACATCATTGGTGAAGAGGAGACTAAAGCAGTGATAGAGTTTTTCTCAACTGGAAGAATGTATAGAGCCATTAATTGCACAGCCATTACCCTGTCCCAAAGACTGATAATCCAACAACAATCAAAGAGTATAGGCCAATAGCATGCTGCACAGTGCTATACAAACTAATCTCCAAGATACTAGCAGCAAGATTACAAATTAATTGACAACATCATTTGTGAATCTCAGGCTGGCTTTATTCCAGGGAGAAAAATAGGAGATAACATCATCATGGCCCATGAATGAATCAAAGCTTATACAAGGAAACATGTGTCACAAAGATGTATGATCAATATAGACCTCCAGAAGGTCTATGACTCGGTTGAATGGAGCTATTTGGAACAAATTATGAATCTACTAGGGTTCCCTGGTAAATTCATAGCATGGGTGATGGAATGTGTAAGGACAGTGAACTATACTATAATGGCGAACCAACAGACCCCTTTAATGCTGCAAAGGGACTCAGGCAAGGAGATCCTATATCTCCCTTCATGTTTACAATTGCAATGGAATATCTGAGTCGCAACTTAAAGGTGATGATTGAGAAGAAAACATTTCATTATCACCTTAGGTGTGCAAAGTTGGAAATAAACCATCTATGGTTTGCTGACGACCTGCTGATATTCTCAAGAGGTGACATTTCTTCAATAATAGAAGTGCAATATAGTTTCAACCAGTTCTTAAAGGCATCCGGTTTACAAGCAAATTTAAGAAAGAGCTCCATTTATTTTGGAGGTGTACCACAGGTTAAACAAGAGTTGATACTGAGCCAACTAGGTTTCACAAAGGGAGCACTACCATTCAAGTATTGGGAGTTCCTCTATCTACAAAGAAGCTTGTAGACATCGAAATTCTAAGGGATCAAGTCAAATCCTAAATTAAAGATACTACAGGACTCTTGAAATCGTAGGAGTCTATTAGGGTTACTTGGAGGCTACTCTACCCTAAACCCTAACTCACACCTATATAAAAGGATACATATTCCCTTGAAGAGGCGCCTCGAAAATCCCATAAACTTTTGAGATATTCACAAAGAGATCAAAATACGGCCAGATACTTCTTTGACAATAAATAGTTCAAGAAGCTGGAGATCAAATACATCTTCAAGAGGTCTGTATCATCCTACATTCGAGAAATATGCTGCTCCAGCCCTCGAATTACGAAGATAATTAGGAGAGAACAATTAAGGGAGAAACATAATTATACTCACAGTTGATTATCAAAATATTTTTCTCCTATTTTGTGATTGCAGTTTATTTTTCATATGTTGAAAATTTGTTGCAAACAAAGCTGACACTAATGCAATGGCAACCCCTCATTGAGAAAATAGTGGCAAGAATTACATCATGGACAACAAAAAAGTTGTGCTATGCAGAAAGAGCTCAACTGATAAAAAGTGTGCTATTTGGGATTCAATCCTATTGGGCACAATTGTTTATACTACCAACAAAGGTGATGAAAACATTAGAAGGGTTCTGCGGGAGCTACTTATAGACATGCAACAATGTAATAACAAGGAAAGCATTGGTCACTTGGGACAATGTCTGTTCTCCAAAAAGTAGTGGAGGATGGAATATGATAAACTTAAGACTGTGGAACAAGGCAGCTATAATAAAGTTGTACTGGGATCTTGCAAGCAAAAAAGACAAGCTTTGGATAAGGTGGATACATACATACTATATAAAAGGACAACAGATGGATCATATAACAATGCCAAAATAAGCAAGCTGGATGGTGAGGAAAATCCTGAAAGCAAAGAATATCCTAGAGCTAGAAAGCATACATGTTTGCACAGGAAAGAGTGTCACTAATCAAATCTATCTACATTTGCTGGGAGAACAACCCAGGATTCCATGGAAGTGTATGATGTTTGGAAATGCTGGAAGACCAAAAGCTCGATTTACTCTTTGGCTACAAATGCAGAATATACTATTAACATCAGATAGGCTGAATAGATGGGGTATGGAGGTAGAGAGCAAGTGCAACCTATGCCACCAAGCAGAGGAATCTGGAGATCATCTCTATGTGAAATGTGACTACATGAAGGCAGTGATGAACAAGCTAATGCAATGGTCACATAGCCAAAACATAGACATAGACACAGGGGATTGGGAACAACATGTGCAGGAAGTGATCAGGAGAGCTAAGGGGAAATTACGAGAAGCTCAACTCTTCAAGATGTTATACACAGAGACAGTATATTGCCTATGGATTGAGAGAAACAAATGAATATTTGAGAAGACAAGTGTAGGATGGGAAAGAATAGCAAAGGAGATTGCATGTGTATGTTATGTGCGAGCTCTTCCTAGAATAGCTGAGATATTACATAGATATAGATTCTAATAGGAAGTCTAGGAAGAGATCTGAGATTCATTTGTAAATATGATAGCTAGTTGAGTTAGCTAGCTACGACTCTTTGTACACATATTACTGGTGATTAATACAAAAAATTAGTTACCCAAAAAAAAAAAAATTAATAAATATCGAGTATAAATAAGTTTTGTCTCTAAATAATGAGTATGAATAAGTTGTCTCTGACTATTAGGACTGCGATCCACATATATAGCACCAGTAAGTTCTTGTCTCTAAATACATGATTATCCTGATTTAACCATGTATGACTTCATTCATGTTATTTCCATATAAGAAAAAAGATCCTAAATTCACATGGGACATAGTTTCCATCAGCAATTGCTTTCCTTCTTAAATAGTAACTCAATTTTTTTCTGCCTTTTCAAGTGATTTGATTTGCAATTGTCTCGCACTTGATATTTATTGAGCAAAGAGTCTTCATTGAAAGAGCAAGAATAAATATTTTTTTATTGGAATAATGTATAAAAAATATATACTTTCTGGAGAAACTATATACAATTATATTTGTATATTGAGTAAATTAGTACCACTACTTTACACTATATAGCCTCCCTATCTTTATAAGGTAAGGGGTAAGGTTTGCGTACACCCCAAACCCCATTTATGAAAATATACCGGATTCGTTGTTGTTGTTGTTATTTTACACTATATATTTATTTCTAATAATAGTGGAACGTTTTGATAGCGAGTGCTTCTCATTTTAATGAATGTTATGCAACATAAATTTGAATTAATTTAGTTAGTATCTATCGAATGTCCGCTAGTTATTAGAAAAGCCAATAGTAGTACTTTGAATAATGGAGTGCAAAATTAATATTTTTTTAAATGAGTTAAAGTTTACAGTGTACACCTAAAATAATAAGGTAAATATATATATATATATATATATATATATATATATATATATATATTGCAACCCTGAGATGCAACGCTAAACATTGCTTAACTTTACCCTTTATTCAAAAAATGACTTTTGATTAATAAACACAAAACTGAATTACCACCTATGAAATTTACTCTCTAAAACACTCACGTTTTCTAGAAAGTAATCGTTTTCTTTTTTCGATAAACAATATACCATCAATTTTCTGAAAATGTCTCTTCCAATCAAACGCAAAATAAGTTCAGATCTTATTTTGTTTAAGTTTTTAACCATCCCGTATATATCTAAAATGCAATTGTCCAACTAGTTGAATTAGTGCTAGGCAGACTCAGAGGCGGATCCAAAATCTAGATTCTGTGGGTTCAACGTTTAAATTTTTAGCATTGAACTCATTGTATTTTCAAGGTTATGAGTTCAGACTTACCATTTGTTGCAATTTTAATAATTTTTTACACATAAATTTATAATTTACATCATAAGTACTGGATTTAGATGAACCCGGCGGCCAAATTCTACCTCCGCCCCTTGGTAGACTCATTAAAAAAGGCAAAATGTTTCCTATATCGAAATAATTCTCTATTTCTCCAACTCGAAACTGAGATTTCTTATAGAAACATACCAATTACAATCTCGCCACATCCCTTGAACTCGACTAAACAACTTGTCCAGCCAATCAGTGGTCCTTATTTTAGCCTTGAAAGGTTCATTTATACACCCAACAAAAAAAACAAAAAAAGGAAAGGTTCATTTGCATTATATTTATGAGATGAGATATGAATATGTACGTCAGCAGCATGCAAAAGGAGTAGATGTAGGGCTAAGATTAAAGGGAGGTAGGGCCAGATGACGTCCAGTAAAATCATTAATCCCGTTTTAGTTTGGTGAGAACTCCGTTATTGATGACATGGACCCGTTGTAGATGGCTGAAATGAAAGGCAACCAATGGTGTTGCGGTAGGTATAGTATATATTCGGGTCCCACTTCAAGTTCACATAATTACGGCCTATTTTCCTACATACGCTACGAGGGGAAAAAACAAAGGGCTGAAACTTTTTTTATTTTTTTATTTTTAAGAGGAAGCTCTTTCCTGGTCTCTTTCTCCTCCTTTTTTTCTCCCTTTGCTAAGTGGAAGAGAATAACGATGGACAAAAAGACTTATTTATCTGAAGTATTTAATGCTAAATTACATTAATTTACTAAATAAAGTGATAAATAGAGATGATATAAAGGACATATATATATCGTGCATCTTAGTTATTTTGTTTAAGCAAAGAGTCAAAGGTAAGATTTTATCAAGGATGAACTATGTAAAATAATAATAGATGTGTATACTAATTTTGACTTGAACTACAAATTTCATAGCAATATATGATATATGTACATGTATTTATATCTCATGAATTCGAACTCTTAATTTGGCTCTGGACAGACAGGATAATTAGAAAAAAGAAGTTACTTTTATTATTTCGTTACAAAGCAAAGTAAAAAAGAACAAAATCTCTTAATTTTGGAACGGAGGTGAAAGTTCAAAGGTAAAAAGGTCCAGCACACTATTGTAATATAAATATTGGAAAAAAATAAATTTACGAAACATTATGGAAGATTTATGAATAAATTAAAGGGTGAAAAGAATTATTCAGTTTTCTTTTTTCCCCAAAAAAGTGTCAGCTAAGGACATGAAAGGGAAATGTAGTAAGGAGCTCTAGAAACATCGGACAAGTGTGTTGTATCAGCAATATATAAATGCTTAGTAGTCAAGTTAAGCAAAGTGTATGAATAAAGTAGGTTGTAGAAAAGCGTAGAGTACATTTTTTCTGTAGTAGTATTAGTATTAGGGGTGTACATAGGTCGGGTTGGTTCGGGTTTCTTAATTATCATATCAAATCAATTGTGTCGGATTATTAAATCTAAAGATCAGATCAAACCAAACCAATAAAGTCGGGTTTTTAATCTCGGCTTTTCTCGGCTTTTCAGGTTTTTTCGATTTTTTCCCCATAAAATAGCACAAAATATTTCTTTAATCCTAGTAAGACATAACTATATAAGGTATGTTCAAGAAAAGAACATAAAATATGACATGAGCCATGACATTGTACTAAATATTCAAAAATAAAGATAATAAAATCGGATAAAATAAATAATATTAATAAGACATGATGAAGATAAACATAATCTAAAATTACTAAGTTGCTAAAATAAGTACGACTAATAAGTACTATTATTTACATGACTAAACACTACATAAAAATAAGTTGTGCATTTTATCTAAACCATGGAAAAACTAAAAAAAAAAAAATAGATATTGATCACGCTCAACTGAGTCTCACAAAAGACTATGCGGGCGTTGCAAATATAATCTGAGTATTATTGCCCAGAGTCGAACCACAGGGAACTAACCAATCAATCACTACTGTCAGATTTACTAAATTCACACAATTTGTTTTCCCAAACTTTTTGATTCACAAGGGTTGATTTTCTAACAACTAAGACTGAAGTATTAACAACTTAAAATTAACTAAACTTGATGTATAAACAGTAGGAATAAGGTCTAAGGTAATGGTTTCCCCCGTTGGTACTTTCCTTGGTTGTATATGTCTTATAACTATGATTTAGTTGTCTCTATCAATCATGAACGCTCCAGCTATCATAAATCTTTCTCAAGTAAGTATGATAGTTTAATAGACGCACTCTCTCCAGCTACGCTAGTTAGATTCTCAATACAGTTCACTTAGATTGCACCCGAGGTATCGTTATCTCTAATCCAACCTCTAAACCCTCGGTTATGACTCTCGTCTATACTCCGGGAGTGATGTTGTTCATACAATCACCTAAATATGCACTCTCTCTCAAGTAGATACATACTAAATAGGAACGGATAATTGAGGGCCCTTTCAACTAACCACAATCAAAACATGGATGAACAAATAGAGATTAACAACAGAATCCAACTATATTAATAAAACAACCAAGTCATTCCCAACGGGTTTCAGCAAAACCTTAGATTAAGGTATTTAGCTACTCATAACAATGGGGAAATAAACTACAAAAAGATTCATAATTGTAAATTGCAAGAAAATAAGAGAGAATAAGAATGATGATGTTTTGGGTGATCTCTCACACTTGTTTCTCTTGCAAAAGAATCTCCAAAATAAGCCTTCACCTAGCCTTGAGCGAGTTTCCTACATTTATAAGGATTTTACAAAAGCTTTCCCGAGTTGACACTTTGACCCCTCAAATTTCTGGACTATGCACGAGCCACCGCGGCCGCGGCTCCTACCGTGGACGCTTCTGTAGAAAACCGCGGCGCTGACCTCGGCTCTGACCGCGGGAAGCACTAAAGGTGTTTTTTTCTCCGCGTCACTTCTCTCATTTGCTCTTCTGCATTCGGGTGCTTCTTTTTCTTCACGTTTTTTCCTCCAAACACTTCATTTTTGCTTCCTCGCATCTTGTATTCCCTGCGAAACCAAATAGCATCAATTAAAGCATTTTATTGGCAACTTACATTACAAAACAACAACAAAGCATGGGTAATTATGGCGTAAATAACAACTATATAGCCTATTATCAACACCCCACACTTAATTCATTGCTAGTCCTCGAGCAATCCACCACACTCCATAAAAATTCATTCCCTATGCTTTTCCCTCAACGACTCACACCATGAACATTTTACAAGAGTTACACCTAGTAGTGAGCAGCTTTTACCTCAAGAATCAAGTTTTTCGTACCCTGCAACATCTGCACTTACTCAAACCACTCTATACAATAGTCAAGA